>NC_133330.1:22415444-22614608 GCF_042186555.1 Aquarana catesbeiana | reverse complement strand
TCATTCATTTCCATTCCTTCCCTTCTTTTATGCCTTTATTTCCTTACATCCTTCCATTCATTCCTTTCCTTCCCTCCTTTCTTTCATTCCATCCTTTCCTTTCCTTCATCCCCTCCCTGGTTTTTCCTTCCATCCTTTCATTACTTCTCTCCTTTCTTTCCTTTCATTCTTCCTTTGATTCCCTCCTTTCCTTCCTGTTCTTTCTTTTCTCTTCCTTCCTTTTATTCCCTTCCCTTTCCTTCCTTCCTTTCATTCCATCCTTTCCTTATTTTCATTCCATCCTTTCCTTCATTTTCACAATGGCAAACAAATATTATAGGAATGTATAGCAGTTGGCTTCTCTCCTCTTTCTTTCTCCTTCCTTTCCTTTCCTTTCATCCTTTCGTTCATTTCCATTCCTTCCCTGCTTTCATCCTTTATTTCCTTACATCCTTCTATTCATTCCTTTCCTCCCCTCCTTTCTGCCTTTCCATTTCCTCCCTCCTTTCTTTCCTTCCATCAATCCTTTCATTCATTTCCATTCCTTCCTTTCATTCTTTCCCTCCTTTATTTCCTTCTATACTTCCTTTCATTGCTTTCCTTCCCTCCTTTCCTTTCCTTCACTCTCCCTGCTTTTTCAATCCATCCTTTCTTTCCATTCCTTCCTTTCATTACTTCTCTCCTTTCTTTACTTTAATCCTCCTTTCGTTCCCTCCTTTCCTTTCCTTCCAGTTCTTTCTTTTTCTCTTCCTTCCTTTCATTCCATCCTTTCATTTCCTCCCCTTTCCTTCCTTCCTTTCATTTCATCCTTTCCGTATTTTCATTCCATCCTTTCCTTCATTTTCACAATGGCAAACAAATATTATAGGAATGTATAGCAGTTGGCACCTCTCCTCTCCCTTTCTCCTTCCTTTCCTTTCTTCCTTTCCTTTCCTTTCCTTTCCTTCCATCCTTTCATTCATTTCCATTCCTTCCCTTCTTTCCTCCTTTATTTCGTTACATCCTTCCATTAATTCCTGTCCTCCCCTCCTTTCTGCCTTTTCCATTTCCTTACTCCTTCCTTTCCTTCCATCATCTCATTCATTTCCGTTCCTTCCTTTCGTTCCTTCCTTCCTTTATTTCCTTCTATACTTCCTTTCATTCCTTTCCTTCCCCCCTTTCCTTTCCTTCACCCCCTCCCTGCTTTTTCCTTCCATCCTTTCTTTCCATTCCTTCCTTTCTCTCCTTTCTTTCCTTTCATTCCCTCCTTTCCTTCCTTTTCTTTCCTTTTTCTTCCTTCCTTTCATTCCATCCTTTCCTTTCCTTCCTTTTCCTTCCTTTATTTCATTCCATCCTTTCCTTTTTGTTCATTCCCTCCTTTCATTCCATCATTTCATTCCCTTAATTCCCTCCCTCCCTCCTTTCCTTCAGTCCCTCCCTCCTTTCCTTCCTTCCCTTCTTTTTTTCCTTCCATCCTTTTTCTTTTCTTTTCTCTTCTTTTCTTTTCCTTTCCTTTTTCTTTTCTTTTTCTCTCTTTTTTCTTTCTTTCCTTCCTTCTTTCAAATACTTTTTGACTTTTCCCCGGTAACTATGAAAGTTTGCTTATCAATAATTTGTATTCCTATAGCCATCCAGCAGATGGAGCTCTTAGGTCCTTTCACCTATTTGATTGATTGATTGATTTAGCTAAAGCTAAAATATGCACCCACAAATGACTGAGTCATGGCAGTGTTTGAAAAGAGATAACGTGTTCTCTCCTTAGAAAACCCCTTAGAAGTGACAATCTTTTGTCATGTATTAAATGTGCAGGGCTCAGGAGTGCCTACTGCACAGAGTACCTGGGACAGGAGTGCATAACGCACAGAGTGCAGAGGACAGGAGTGCATAACACAGAGTGCAGGGGACAGGAGTGCATAACACAGAGTGCAGGGGACAGGAGTGCATAACACAGAGTGCAGGGGACAGGAGTGCATAACACAGAGTACAGGGGACAGGAGTGCATAACACAGAGTGCAGGGGACAGGAGTGCATAACACACAGAGTGCAGAGGACAGGAGTGCATAACACATAGAGTGCAGGGGACAGGAGTGCATAACACACAGAGTGCAGAGGACAGGAGTGCATAACACAGAGTGCAGGGGACAGGAGTGCATAACACACAGAGTGCAGGGGACAAGAGTGCATAACACACAGAGTGCAGAGGACAGAAGTGCATAACACACAGAGTGCAGGGGACAGGAGTGCATAACACACAGAGTGCAGAGGACAGGAGTGCATAACACACAGAGTGCAGGGGACAGGAGTGCATAACACACAGAGTGCAGGGGACAGGAGTGCATAACACACAGAGTGCAGGGGACAGGAGTGCATAACACACAGAGTGCAGAGGACAGGAGTGCATAACACACAGAGTGCAGGGGACAGGAGCGCATAACACACAGAGTGAAGAGGACAGGAGTGCATAACACACAGAGTGCAGGGGACAGGAATGCGTAACACAGAGAATGTAGGGGACAGAAGTGCATAACACACAGAGTGCAGGGGACAGGAGTGCATAACACAGAGTGCAGGGGACAGGAGTGCATAACACAGAGTGCAGGGGACAGGAGTGCATAACACACAGAGTGCAGAGGACAGGAGTGCATAACACACAGAGTGCAGGGGACAGGAGTGCATAACACACAGAGTGCAGAGGACGGGAGTGCATAACACACAGAGTGCAGGGGACAGGAGTGCATAACACACAGAGTGCAGGGGACAGGAGTGCATAACACACAGAGTGCAGGGGACAGGAGCGCATAACACACAGAGTGCAGAGGACAGGAGTGCATAACACACAGAGTGCAGGGGACAGGAATGCGTAACACAGAGAATGTAGGGGACAGAAGTGCATAACACACAGAGTGCAGGGGACAGGAGTGCCTACCGCAAAGAGTACCTGGGACAGGAGTACATAACACACAAAGTGCAAGGGAAAGGAGTGCATAACACACAGAGTGCAGGGGACAGGAATGCCTAACACAGAGAATGTAGGGGACAGGAGTGCATAACACACAGAGTGCAGGGGACAGGAATTCCCTTCCGCACAGAGTACAGGGGACAGGAGTGCCTACCGCACAGAGTGCAGGGGTCAGGAGTGCATAACACACAGAGTGCAGGGGACAGGAGTGCATAACACACAGAGTGCAGGGGACAAGATTATATAACCCAAAAAAGCACAGAGGTCAGAAGTATGTGATGTATAGAGTACAACCAAGAATACTCACAGTACAATCCCTCCTCTCCTCAAAGACAATATCCCCCAGTACAGATCTCCCCCAACCAGCTCCTATTTCCTTGAAGAACAGAAACCTCTCTCCCAGCTTACCGTCTCTCTACAGAACCTCCCAGTACAGACTCCTCTTCCAGCCCTTTCTCAGTACAGACTACCTCCTTAGTACAGATCCCCAGCCCACCCCACAGTACAGACCCCCAGCCCACCCCACAGTACAGACCCCCTCCTTCCCCAACAGTACAGACCCCTCCCCTTAAACTCGCTCACTACATGCTCAAGGATGAAGGAGCTTGCAGGAAGACTCCCTCAGCTATGTGATGTGACTGGAGTAGAGGAGGAACCTCAGTGAGATCTGCATATGAATGAGCCGCATCATGCCATTCATTTGTAAATCCCACCATGGCTCAATCATATGTAAATCATATGGTGGCTCAGTCATATCTAAATCAAGCAACAATTTACATATTTTTAGGAAGTGGGTATAATGTGTGGGGGACTAAGCCTCTGTACACAAGGCAGCAGGACTAAGGTAAATATGTGGAACAGTCCTGCACAATCCAGGTTTGTTGGTAGATATGGACCAGTATTGCAATGTTGGTGTTCATCCAGTCTTTTGTGGTCTTCTGGAGTCTGAGAGAACCCCACCACTTGACAGCCAACAGTGGGAAACAACGTGGATACCTTTGTAAAGTGAGCCCAATAACTGTTCAATGAAAACGTCACTCTTGCACATCAATAGCGGGCTGTTCATGTCTTATTTTTTTAGAAATATAACAGTGGCGAGGGTCTGTTGGGTATGTCAAAATATGTCTTTGAAATTGTCCCTCTTTCCCATCACAGAAAAGATCTAGCTGTAATAACTCTGCTTCTTTCTTCATGTACAGGAATTCCACATGGCCATGCTCAGGGCTCTCGGCCCCGAAGAGGAGGATGGTGAAGAGGAGCTAAGACTGAGACACGGACTCAGCCAGCTACAGAGCATCTACCTGCTGCATGAAGAGGTTGTCAGAGAGCTGGAACAAAGGATCCAGAACTGGTCAGTCCCTCACAGCTTTACTGCATCTTCCAGGGCAACCTGGTAATCTAGGCTGGAGCTACACGGGAGATTTTTAATCGCTTAATTGCTCTATTAAAATCTCTAGAGCAGGGTTTCTCAACCAGGGTTCCTCCAGAGGTTGCTAGGGGGTTACTTGAGAAAGGAACAATTTCTGCCTCTCAGATAAGTTCCCACTGACACCATAGATCTTTTTAACTATCTGTGGTGGTGGTATTGGGGGGGGGGGGGGTAATTCTTCCCACTGACCACCAATGTGAGGAGCATTCTTCCCACTGACCACCAATGTAAGGAACATTCTTCTCACTGATCACCAATGTAAGGAACATTCTTCCCACTGATCACCAATGTAAGGAGCATTCTTCCCACTGACCACCAATGTAAGGAACATTCTTCCCACTGATCACCAATGTAAGGAACATTCTTCCCACTGATCATCAATATAAGGAACATTCTTCCCACTGATCACCAATGTAAGGAGCATTCTTCCCACTGATCACCAATGTAAGGAGCATTCTTCCCACTGATCACCAATGTAAGGAGCATTCTTCCCACTGACCACCAATGTAAGGAGCATTCTTGCCACTGACCACCAATGTAAGGAGCATTCTTCCCACTGACCACCAATGTAAGGAGCATTCTTCCCACTGATCACCAGTGTAAGGAACATTCTTCCCACTGATCACCAATGTAAGGAGCATTCTTCCCACTGATCACCAGTGTAAGGAACATTCTTCCCACTGACCACCAATGTAAGGAGCATTCTTCCCACTGATCACCAATGTAAGGGACATTCTTCCCACTGACCACCAATTTAAGGAACATTCTTCCCACTGATCACCAATGTAAGGAACATTCTTCCCACTGATCCCCAGTGTAAGGAACATTCTTCTCACTGATCACCAATGTAAGGAACATTCTTCTCACTGATCACCAATGTAAGGGACATTCTTCTCACTGACCACCAATGTAAGGAACATTCTTCTCACTGATCACCAATGTAAGGAACATTCTTCTCACTGATCACCAATGTAAGGAACATTCTTCCCACTGATCACCAATGTAAGGAACATTCTTCTCACTGATCACCAATGTAAGGAACATTCTTCTCACTGATCACCAATGTAAGGAACATTCTTCTCACTGATCACCAATGTAAGGAACATTCTTCTCACTGATCACCAATGTAAGGAACATTCTTCTCACTGATCACCAATGTAAGGAACATTCTTCCCACTGATCACCAATGTAAGGAACATTCTTCTCACTGACCACCAATGTAAGGAACATTCTTCTCACTGATCACCAATGTAAGGAACATTCTTCTCACTGATCACCATGTAAGGGACATTCTTCCCACTGATCACCAATGTAAGGAGCATTCTTCCCACTGACCACCAATGTAAGGAACATTCTTCCCACTGATCACCAATGTAAGGAACATTCTTCTCACTGATCACCAATGTAAGGAACATTCTTCCCACTGATCACCAATGTAAGGAACATTCCTTACATGTCCCACTGACCATCAAACTAATGTATCATTTTTAGCAAGGATTCCCTGAAAAGTTTTATCCCTGCTGTTTGTTTTCTTCTGAGTACTCCTATGTATGGGGTCATATGAAGCTAATATAAAGACAGATTTAGGTAGTTCTATACATGATTTCTATATAAAAAAACTTAACCTGGAAAAAAGGTGGGATTCTTTCATCTGGATGAAGTTTACCTATGTGTGTTAAAGGGATTTTTTTTAATGAACCCTCCAGGGTCCAGGGACTCCAAAGATATTGAATACCGAGACGTTTGTGCCTGGCATAACATGAATTCATGCGACATTTTACCTCCTACCTCTTGTCCACAGGGAAGAGAACCAGAAAATTGCAGACATCTTCCTCGGCTGGGAAGCCAGGTTTCAGCACCATACGGCTTTTATCGTTGCCTTCGACAAGACGACCGCTGCGCTCGATGACTGTAGTATGAAAGCTCCCTGCGTGGCAGCCGCCGTAAGAGATTTTGAGGTACTTAAAAATCTCTATGTTATACATATATATGGAGATAACGTATTAAAGGAAAGCTCACCACGGTATTATGTGGCTGATTCAGTAAAGTGAAGGGCAATGTGTTAATTATGGTAAGGTGTAGCAGCCAATCAGAAGGAATATTTTATAGGTTTGACTTCAGTTATTATCTGAATAATTAGGTGCATGCAAGAATTTATGGTGTTCTATTGATGTTGCCCTCCCTGGTTCCTCCTCTCCCCCGCCTATCAACATGCTAATGAAATTTGTAGTTAAAACTTTTCCATTTCTATTCTATACCATATTTTATACCCTGAGATATGAACACTGGGTCTCTGTGCTCCATTACACAATGCAGGCAGACCATTGCTGGTTGGAGGGGCCAGCAGGGTGCTGTACATAGCTTCCTGATTTGCAGCATCCTGCCTCATTACTTCTCTTTTGGGAGGAGTTATGTGATTATCAAAATCCCTTGATGGGTTGATATCAGTCTTTTTATTCTGGGCAGTAGTAAAATGCCACATTATGGCCACTAGAGTGAGCTGAGGAGCAAAGGAAGTATGTTGGCTCTTGTAGCTCTTGAGAGGAGTTATGCAAATATCAAAGTGCCTTCTTTGGTGGATGTTAGCCTGGGGGAGCGGGCATTCGTAGGCAGACAGTATTTGCATGCAGACCACCCTAGACAATGCCTATATGTGTTGCTGAGCCTCCATCATTGAAAGAACTGGGGTGGCCACGGACATTCCGACTTGGGAGGAACGGGCTAGGTAATACTGGACATCCTCCAGCCAGAAAAAAGGCAGGCTCTATCTGACTTGCTGCAGTTTTTAATGCACATTGTGAGAATGCAGGGGTCAGGAGTGCGTAGCACAGAGAATGCAGGGGACAGGAGTGCATAACACAGAGAATGCAGGGGACAGGAGTGCATAACACAGAGAATGCAGGGGACAGGAGTGCATAACACAGAGAGTGCAGGGGACAGAGTGCATAACACACAGAGTGCAGGGGACAGGAGTGCATAACACACAGAGTGCAGGGGACAGGAGTGCATAACACACAGAGTACCTGGGACAGGAGTGCATAACACACAGAGTACCTGGGACAGGAGTGCATAACATACAGAGTGCAGGAAACAGGAGTGCCTACTGCACAGAGTGCAGGGGACAGGAGTGCATAAGGCACAGAGTGCAGGGGACAGGAGTGCATAACACAGAGAATGCAGGGGACAGGAGTGAATAACACACAGAGTGCAGGGGACAGGAGTGCATAACACACAGAGTGCAGGGGACAGGAGTGCATAACACACAGAGTGTAGGGGACAGGAGTGCATAACACACAGATTGCAGGGGACAGCAGTGCATAACGCACAGAGTGCAGGGGACAGGAGTGCATAACGCACAGAGTGCAGGGGACAGGAGTGCATAACGCACAGAGTGGGGCTAGATAATACTGGACATCCTCCAGCCAGGAAAAAGGCAGGCTCTATCTGACTTGCTGCAGTTTTTATTGTACATTGTGAGAAGCTCAGAGTGTGCAGTGAAATCAAAGTAAACAGTTTCAGCCCAGGAAAGGATCCGGTATACAACCGTGCAAGACTGAAGGGAAGGATGGAGTTGAACCTTCAAAAGCTCCTACACCTCAGCGATCCGTCCTGTTGAATAGATAACAGGGATCTTCATAAATAATGTTCCAGCCCTCCTTCATGGCTCTTTCAGCACTGTGCATGTGACAAGTCCACTTTATCAATGACACAATTAATGAGCGTTTCATTTAGCCATTGAGCCGGGGAAAGCAGCCAGCGGCTCTGCTGTCCAATTGTCACTGCGATATGTGACGAGTCAATTCTCTACTCATTTTTTGGAGCATATTTCTTTTTGTGCAGAAAGCTCATTTCTCAATCAGGCCAGCTTGTCCCAGATGCTGCGTGTTTATCTGGCCTGTCACTGGATTCCTGAACTGACGAATGTGGATCGCCATCGATGGATGACAAGGAGGCACCATCTCTGTGATATGGCTGTGGAGGGGATTCACCAGATGGCGCCTCACTGCTATACATTTACATGGAAATCTAATTATTGTAATGCTGCATTCTTAAACACACTTTGAATAATCCCCTACAATAAAATCATAAACCGTCATTTTGTTGCCTCCCGCCAAACATAACAGCTAATGAAAACCAATAAGGTTATACAGCAAAATGACTGATATGAAATGCTATATATTTCCTTTTCTTTACCAAGGTGGCTACTCATCCAGTGTTGTAGATGCTATTGTTTTCGGTTCCTTATAATGTAACTTTCGTATTAAGTTCAGTTTTGGTAAAGCAATTATGGTTTAACCCAGCCATTCTCAAAAAGAGTTTCATGGAATTTTAGGGTTCCTCCAGAGGTTGGGCGGGTTCCTTGAGCTGTAGATGTCATTGTTTTCTTTTCCTATTATTGTAACTTGTTTATTAATTTCAGTTTCGGTATAATAATTAGCGTTGGTTTAAACCAGCCATTCTCAAAAAGGGTTCCATGGAATCCTAGATTTCCTCCAGAGGCTGCTACCGGTTGTTTGAGCTCCTTGAGCTGTAGATGTCATTGTTCCATGAGCTGTAGATGTAAACATTTCCTTTTCCTTACCATGTAACTGTTGTAATAAGTTCAGTTTTGGTATAATTATTATTATTATTATACAGGATTTATATAGCGCCAACAGTTTACGTAGCGCTTTACAACTTGAGGGTCGACAGTACATATACAATACACTTTAATACAGTAGGAATCAGAGGGCCCTGCTCCTTAGAGCTTACAATCTAAGAAATAATTAGAGATAGTTAAACCCGATCATTCTCAAAAAGGGTTCCATTGAATCCTAGTGTTATGATTAAGCGCACCTGAAGTGTGTGAAAGGCGTCTACCAGCATTCTGTTCCTGTAGTGTATGAGGGATGCCCTAATAAAGGATCTTGGATCAATTGTGGTGTGTGGCCAATTCTTTTATTTTACATTTCCTTTTCCCTACCATGTAACTTTTGTAATAAGTTCAGTTTTGGTATAATTAGAGATAGTTTAACCCGACCATTTTCAAAAAGGGTTCCATTGAATCCTAGGTTTCCTCCAGAGGTTGCTACGGGTTCTTTGAGCTCAAGATGTCATTGTTCCATGAGCTGTAGATGTCAACTTTTACTTTTCATTATAATGTAACTTTTGTAATAAGTTCAGCTTTGGTATAACTAGAGATAGTTTAACCCAGGCATTCTCAACCAGTGTTCAATGGAATCTTAGGGCTCCTCCAGATCTTAGTTGTGGTTCCTTGAGCGTTAGGTGTCATTGATCCTTGAGCTGTAGGTGTCAAAGTTTTCTTTTCATTATAATGTAACTTATTTAATAAATGTAGTTTTGGTATAATAATTAGTGTTGGTTTATTTTAGACATTCTCAACTAGGGTTCCATGGAATTCTAGGGTTCCTCCAGGGGTTGGCTGGGTTCCTTGAGTTCTAGAAGTCATTGTTTGATTTTCCTAAAAAAAAAATTCTAATTGAACTTTTGTGATACGCTTAATTGTGGTATAATAATTAGAGATGGTTTCATTTAGACATTCCCATGCAGGGTTCCATGGAATCCTAGGGTTCCCCCCACAGGTTGCTAGGGGTTCCTTGAGCTGTAGATATCATTGTTTTATTTTCCTTACCATGTAGCTTTTGTGATAAATTCAGTTTTGGTCAGATAATTAGAGATAATTTAACCCTTCCATTCTCAATAAGTTTAGTTTTGGTATAATAATTTGTAATGGTTTAATTTAGACATTCTCAGCCAGGGTTTCATAGAATCCTAGGGTCCCTCCAGATGTTGGTAGAGGTTTCTTGAGCACTAGATGCCATCATTTCTTTTTCTAATAAAGCAACTTTTGTAAAAAGGTTAAGTTTTGGTACAATAATTAGAAATAATAACCCAGCCATTCTCAACCAGGGTTCCGTATAATCCTAAGGCTCCTCCAGAAGTTGGTGGTAGTTCCTTGAGTTCTAGATGTCACTGTTCCTTAAGCTGTAGATGTCAACATTTTTATTTTCATTATAATGTAATTTTTGTAATACGTTCACTTTTGGTATAATAATTAGGGATGGTTTAGGCCAGCCATTCTCAAAAAGGGTTCAGTGGAATCCTAGGCTTCCTCCAGAGGTTTGGTGGGTTCATTGAGCTCTAGATGTCATGTTTGTTTTCCTAATAATGTAACAGTTGTACTAAGTTTAGTTTTGTTATAATAATTAGTGTTAGTTTAATTTAGACATTCTTAACCTGGGTTCCATGGACTCCTGGTTTCCTTCAAAGGTTGCTAGGGGTTCCTTGAGCTGTAGATATCATTGTTTTCTTTTCCTTACCATGCAACTATTGTAATAAGTTCAGTTTTGATATAATTAGAAATATTTTAATCCTGCTTTTCTTAACCAGGGTTCCATGGAATCCAAGGGTTCCTACAGATGTTGATAGTGGTTCCTTGTCCCCTAGATGTCATTATTTTCTTCTCCCAAAAAAGTAACTTTTGTAATACATTCGGTTATGGTATAATAATTAGAAATAGTTTAACCCAGTCATTCTCAAACAGGGTTATGTGGAACCCTAGGGCTCATTCAGTAGTTGGTGGTGGTTCCTTGAGCTCTAGATGTTACTGTTCCTTAAGCTGTAGGATGTCAAAATATTCTTTTCATTATAATGTACATTTTGTAAAAAGTTCAGTTTTGGTATAATAGAGATAATGTAATCCAGCAATTCTCAACGAAAAGGTTCCTCCAGAGTTTGGTAGAAGAGTTCCCTGGAATCCTTGGGTTTCTCCAGAGGTTGGTGGTTCCTTGTTCTGTAGACATCGTTGTTTTATTTTCCTTATAACCCAATTGACACATTATTAAGTTTTGGTATAATAATTAGGGATGGTTTAACCCAGCCATTCTCAAAAAGGGTTTGGTAGAATTCTAGGGTTCTTCCAAAGCTTTATGGGAGAGCTGTAGAGATATTTTAACCCAGGGATTCTCAACCAGAGGTTTCCTCCAGAGCTATTGAGTTGTGGATGTCATTGTTCTTTGAGCTGAATATATCAAAGTTTTCTTTTCCTGATAATGTAACTTTTGTAATACTTTCAGTTGTGGTATAATAATTTTAATGTATTCCTAAGGTTCCTCAAAAGGTTGGTAGGGGTGCATTGAGCTGTGGCTGATTAACCTCCCATCTGATGGTGCCTGCATAGTTTCGGGACCAACACCACTTGCCAGAGCTAGCAGCATGACACCAATGTCATTTTTATTCGTCTGTAAGGGTGGCATTTTGTCTGTTAAGGTGGCATTCTGACCACCAATATAAGGGGGCCTTTTTCCCATTGATGCCCAATGATCTGATTTTAGGTTCCTCGAGACCTGAAATTTATTTTAAGGGTTCCTCTTGGGTTAAAATATTGAGAAAGGCGGGTTAAAACCAATTTAAAGCATATCTTAAGCCAAACCTTTCGTCTTTGACAAAAAAGTGGAAGCATTAGATTCTCTGTCAAATTTGTATTGATGTCTGTGTCCCTGCTGTGTTGATTCACCCTCCTATGTTTTGTCATGGTCGCCGTTATCACTATGACAGAAGCTGAGGAGAGATCCAAAATTTTACAGTTGTCACCAGAACAGGACATACAGGAAAATCTTCCAACTGTATTTCAACTGTGCATTTGAGTTCAGTATTAAATATACAATAAATACTGTAGGGTGTATTGATAAAAACTTTGCAAAGCTGTTTCTCCATCAAACCTGCATGTTTGCGTGTAGGTAGGTCAAATTCAAATGTTCCCAGGCTATAATCTCTGTGGATCAAATGTGTGAATGGAGAAAATAACACAATATAGCTACTAGATGGCCAAGGCCATCACAGGAAATACAGTAAGTATGATCTTTAGCTCCATCTAGTGGCCCTAAAGTGATATTTTCTCACACATTCGATCTGCAGAGAATATAGGCTGAGAACATTCAATTTTGCTCCGTTCGTACAGAATGGATTTACATGCAGTTTCGATGGACAAAGAGCCATGCAAATTATTTAAAAATACACCCCCTATGAATATAATCGCAAGAGGGCAGAAATGATACAAATTCTCGTTTTTGAACAGAGAATCTTCCAGAGAAGACAGTCGAGCATACGGCATGAACTGATGAAAGTGGTGCAGAGGATCTTCCAGTATCATATGATCCTGACAGGTAAGGAATAAACAACTACTATAATACTGAAAAGGTATATAAAGCCACATTTTTGGTTGATGTTTTGCATAGTGCTAGAAAGTGTTAAACACTCTGGCTGGTTTACATTGCCGCCAAGCAAGCTTTAAAAGTGGCGATTCTGCAGCTGAATCAATTTTGGCACAATCCCTCTGCATCATTGTGGTAGTCTTACATAAATTTTTTTTTTTTTTTAGCATATCAGTTACATAGTAAGTCTAAATATTAATGTGCAGTTTAATAGGCGCCAGTCTTTGACTACCATGCCCAGTGAACTCTATAATATAACAGACCTGGTCAGACACGCCCCCTCTATGGTCAGACACGCCCCCTGTGTCTGGTTTGCATTTCTCATAAGTATGCACCATAGAGAGGAATAGAATAGCCTTCAAGTGTATGTACATCCCAGCAATGAACTTCTTTTGTTTGATCTTTGAGTCTGTTAAATATCCCATTGAAAACATTTTGTTATATCTGCTTGATACATGCAAAACAATACCTGTTGATGCCACCAGAAATGTAGAGCTGTCCCATGTCCTCCTAAAGTAATTGTAAAGATTGTGATTTTTTTTTTTTCAAATAACAAACGTGTGTTATTATTACCTGCTCTGTGCAATGCTTTTGCACAGAGCAGCCCCGATCCTCTTTTTTTTGGGTCCCTGGCCGGGGGTCCTGGCTCCGCCCCCCTGCCGAGTGTCCCCATAGCAAGCCTCTTGCTATGGGGGCACTCAAGCAGGGTTTGCTCCTGAGCCACGCTCCTGTGAATGACATTGTCCATTCACATACAGAGCATGGCTCGGCCCCTCCCTCTCCTAATTGGTGTCCCCCAGCCCACCCCCTTTTACTTACCTGAGCCCCATCTCGATTCAGCAATGTGCATGAGAGCAGCAGCTCTTCCGGGTTTCTCTCTCCTCATTGGTTGGTGGAGAATCAGAACTGGATCAAGGAGCAATGGAAGAATGTGGCCTAGTCTTATGAATCATGTTTTCTTCACCTGGATGGCCGACTGTGTGCGTCACTTACCTGGGCAAGAGATGGCACCAGGATGCAGTATGGGAAGAAGGCAAGCCGGCGGAGGCAGTGTGATGCTTTGGACAATGTTCATCTGGGAAACCTTGGATCCTGCCATTCATGTGGATGTTACTTCTACATGTACCGCCTACCTAAACATTGTCGGTGACCAAGCACACCCCTTCATGGTAACCATACTCCCTGATGGCAGTGGCCTTTCTCAGCAGGATAATGTGCTCTGCCAGACTGCAAAAAGGTTCTAGAATGCTTTGAGGAGGACAACGATGAGTTGGAGGTGTTCACTTGGGCTCCATATTTCCCAGATTCCAGTCCAATTGAGCATCTGTGGGATGTGCTGGAAAAGCAAGTCCGATCCATGGAGGCCCCACATCCCAACTTACAGGACATAAAGGATCTGCCACCAATGGCTTGGTTCCAGATACCACAGCGTACCTTCAGAGGTCTAAGGGAGTCCATGCCTGGATGGGTCAAGGCTGTTTTGTTGGCAAAAGGGGGACCTACTCAATAGTTATATATATACAGGAGTGCCTCAATGCCATCTCAATGTAAGCAACTAATATATTTATATTGTGTATATATACCTGTATATAAATATATATATATATATATACACACACTATATTACCTAAAGTATTGGGGCGCCTGCCTTTCACACACATGAACTTTATTGGAATCCTAGTCTTAGTCCGTAGGGTTCAATATTGAGTTGGCCCACCCTTTGCAGCTATAACACCTTTAACTCTTCTGGGAAGGTTGTCCACAAGGTTTAGGAGTGTGTCTATGGGAATGTTTGACCATTCTTCCAGAAGCGCATTTGTGAGGTCAGGCACTGATGTTGGGGGAGAAGGCCTGGCTCTCAGTCTCCGCTCTAATTCATCCCAAAGGTGTTCTATCGGGTTGAGGTCAGGACTCTGTGCAGGCCAGTCAAGTTCCTCCACTCCAAACTCGCTCATCCATGTCTTTATGGACCTTGTTTTGTGCACCGGTCCAAATCATTTGGTGGAGGGGGGATTATGGTGTGGGGTTGTTTTTCAGGGGTTGGGCTTGGCCCCTTAGTGCCAGTGAAGGGAACTCTAATGCCGCGTACACACAACCGTTTTTTCCGTCGGAATGAACTCTTGACGTTTTTTACGATGGAGTTCCGACAGAGTTACGCTGAAACGGACTTGCCTACACACGATTACACCAAAGTCCGATCATTTAGAACGCGATGATGTACGACAGGACTAGAAAAACGAAGTTCAATAGCCAGTAGCCAGCAGCTGCCCTTGCGTCGTTTTTGGTCCGTCGGAATAGCATACAGACAAGCGGTTTTCCCGATAGGAATTGATTCCATCTGAAAGATTTAAAACATGTTCCAATGATAAGGTCCGTCAGAATTTTAGAAAGAAAAAATCCGATGAAGCCCACACACGATCGGAATAACTGATGGAATGATTCCGTCGGACCTTTTCTGCCGGAAAGTCTGGTCGTGTGTACGCGACATTAAGGCGTCAGCATACCAAGACATTTTGGACAATTTCATGCTCCCAACTTTGTGGGAACAGTTTGGGGATGGCCCCTTCCTGTTCCAACATGACTGTGCACCAGTGTACAAAGCAAGGTCCATAAAGACATGGATGAGCGAGTTTGGGGTGGAGGAACTTGACTGTCCTGCACAGAGTCCCGACCTCAACCCGATAGAACACCTTTGGGATGAATTAGAGCGGAGACTACGAGCCAGGCCTTCTCGTCCAACATCAGTGCCTGACCTCACAAATGCTCTTCTGGAAGAATGGTCAAACATTCCCATAGACACACTCCTAAACCTTGTGGACGGCCTTCCCAGAAGAGTTGAAGCAGTTATAACAATGTTTCAGAATTGCGCACCTGACTCAGGGTAGAGAAAGTTCACCAATTCTGTTTGGCTTTATGACGGTTCAGAAGAATCCTGCAAAGAACTGGCTGCCAAATCTGTCCCAGAGGAGAACGATCTCAGTCTCTTCCTGGCCTTGGACTGGAAATGTATTTTTCCTGGTTCAACCTTTTTGTTATATTAACAGTAAGTGACAAACTTGCGACGGTTTCTGTTTGTTGAAGGGGTGTAGGTCTTGTGCGGGAACACATTAAACGACGACGCAAATGAAGAGACTGAATAGGACCTTATTTTCATCTTGACAGGAAAAATAATATATCATATTAGGGCGTCCTCTGGAATTTTTGTATGTCCCTTTTGTCACTTGCGATAGTTTCCACAAGTGACACCTCTCATTTTATGACTTTGGTTTTTCCGAGTTGGGTGTCAGCTGTCAGCAGCCCTACAGGTTTTGGGCAACTGCAAGTCCCAGCATGCTTTGCATGGATGTAATGGGGTCTGTATTTAGACAAACTAGATTGATGTAAGAATGTATACAACAAATATTCCACGCGTTATTAATTTAAGCCTCCTGGTGATAAGGAATAATAACAGAAGGTGCTCTCTCACTCAGGGCTGGTGCAAGGATTTTTGACACCCTAGGCAAAACCTAGTTTTTCCGCCCCCCCCCCCTTTGGCTCCACCCTGACTCCACCCACTTTGTCCCGCCCATGTATACCTCACCTTTTTAATGAAGCGCCCATCAACTGCAGCCCACCGATGCCCATCAAATGCAGCCTCACCAGCGCCCATCAATGCAGCCTACCAGTGCCCATCAATGCAACCTCACCAGCGCCCATCAATGTAGCCTCACCAGCGCCCATCAGTGCAGCCTCACCAGGGCCCATCAATGCAGCCTCACCAGCACCCATCAATGCAGCCTCACCAGCGCCCATCAATGCAGCCTACCAGTGCCCATCAATGCAGCCTCACCAGCGCCCATCAATGCAGCCTACCAGAGCCCATCAATGCAGCCTCACCACCACCCATCAATGCAGCCTCACCAGCGCCCATCAATGCAGCCTCACCAGCGCCCATCAATGCAGCCTACAAGAGCCCATCAATGCAGCCTCACCACCGCCCATCAATGTAGCCTCACCAGCGCCCATCAATGCAGCCTCACCAGCGCCCATCAATGCAGCCTCACCAGCGCCCATCAACGCAGCCTCACCAGCACCCATCAATGCAGCCTCACCAGCACCCATCAATGCAGCCTCACCAGCGCCCATCAATACAGCCTCACCAGCGCCCATCAGTGCAGCCTCACCAGCGCCCATCAATGCAGCCTCACCAGCGCCCATCAAATGCAGCCTCACCAGCGCCCATCAATGCAGCCTCAAAGCGCCCATCAATGCAGCCTCACCAGCGCCCATCAAATGCAGCCTCACCAGCGCCCATCAGTGCAGCCTTACCAGTGCCCATCAATGCAGCCTCACCAGCACCCATCAATACAGCCTCACCAGCGCCCATCAGTGCAGCCTCACCAGTGCCCATCAATGCAGCCTCACCAGTGCCCATCAATGCAGCCTCACCAGCGCCCATCAACGCAGCCTGACCAGCACCTATCAATGCAGCCTCACCAGCACCCATCAATGCAGCCTCACCAGCGCCCATAAATGCAGCCTCACCAGCGCCCATCAGTGCAGCCTCACCATCGCCCATCAATTCAGCCTCAAAGCGCCCATCAAATGCAGCCTCACCAGCGCCCATCAATGCAGCCTCACCAGCGCCCATCAATGCAGCCTCACCAGCGCCCATCAAATGCAGCCTCACCAGCGCCCATCAAATGCAGCCTCACCAGTGCCCATCAGTGCAGCCTCACCAGTGCCCATCAATGCAGCCTCACCAGCGCCCATCAATGCAGCCTCACCAGCGCCCATCAATGCAGCCTCACCAGCGCCCCCCAAATGCAGCCTACCAGTGCCCATCAATGAATGTTTGCTTGCTTCCATTCATTCGGGAGTCAGAACACAGAGACAGTCCTCCGCCATTGCTGTGCCTCTGACACTATGTGCGAATGGAGGGGCGGCTGCCTGCTGATTCTGTGCCGACTCTAAGACTTAGTTACTTGCTGCAGAGAGAGGAGAGTAGGAACACCAGCGGCTGCCTAGTTTGCCTAGTGGTAGCACCGGCCCTGCTCTCACTGCTAGCAGAGAATTTACTTTCTATCTGCAGTCAACAACTCGAGGTGTAGTGCTGGGCTTTCTTATTGGAAAAGCCCAGCATACCGTATTTTCCCAGCGTATAAAATGACCTTTTACACTGAAAAAAAAGACGTCCAAAAAGCAAGGGTCGTCTTTTACGTCCAGTACAAAAAGCCGCCCGCTGGATGTCAGCCTGCCGGATGGTGGATTTGCAGTAATACTGTTTGTAGCTTCGGCTATCCTGGCGAGCTAATCCTGGCGAGCGATGTATTATATTAATGAATACAGAGCTTGCTTGGATTGGAGTAACAACTTCTGCCAATCCGAGCAGGCTACATACAGTACAGGCTTTGAGAGTCAGAGAGTCAGTTACAGCCTCTGCCAATCTGAGCAGGCTTTGTATTCATTAATAGAATACATCGCTTGCTGTGATTGGCTTAGCGTGGTATGGCTCCAGCTCCAGCAAACAAGAAGGAAATATGAAGCTTCGGAAGGGTCGTCCTATATGGTGAATATAGGTAAAAAATGGAAAAGGATGGAAAATTAGGGGGTTCATCTTATACCCCGGTCTTCTTATACGCCAGTCGTCTTATATGCCGGCTAATACGGTACTTTGCAAAAACAACATCCTGAAGAAGACCTGAATTAAATATTTATTTGGAAAACAATCATTTTATACAACTAAAGTAGAATGGAGCAGTATGGCTAAAGCTTTTTTGGCTCTACTTCATCTATGGGTCACAGGAGTGTAGTTCGTTCTGCACTCCTGTGACCCATTTTCAGCCGTCAGCGGGCTAAAATCCACTGTCGGCTAACATCACTCAGCCAGTCCAGGCTCTAAAAAGATCCCAACCATATGGTCGGGATCCACCCAGATGCCTGGGCCGACACCTGGCTCAGCCTCTCAGTGATGCGCAGAGAGCTTAAACCAGCCCCTCCACTGATAGTCACGGCTTTTTGCTCAGGAGGGGGAGAACTAATTGATCAGCAGTGTTTGATGTGTCATGCTCCCGCAGCCTCTTGAGATAATCTCATCACATAGCTCGGGAGCCCCTTCACAGATCAGCCGAGGAGTGGAAGCGCACACATTGGGGTCGGGCTGCCTGAGCCAATCGGCCACTGGCTCCCACTGCTGTCAATCACAGCCAGTGAGGAAGGAGTTGGGGGCAGGGCCGAGCCGCAGTTATCAATGGACACACAGAGCCGGCTCAGGAGCGAGCATGCATGAGTGGAGGGGGAGAACTGAGCGATCAGCGGTGTTTGATCACTCAGTTCTCAATGCAGAAGTAGCGAGGGGGACAGATGTAGCATCGAAAAATTCTCTTTAAATTGACTTGGGGGCCATGGCTCCACCCTCTTCGCAATTACAGTTTTTTTTTGGCGGGGGGGCCATTTCTGTTTTTTTTTTCAGGCAGATCCGCCCATCATTCTGACCTAGGCCAGAATGACCTGTGATGCTCCCGCAGCCTCTTAGGATAATCAGGAGCCCATTCACAGATCCTCTGAGGAGTGGAAGCGCACACATTGGGGTCGGGCTGCCTCAACCAATCGTCCACTGGCTCCCACTGCTGTCAATCACAGTGAGTGAGGAAGGAGTTGGGGGCAGGGCCGAGCCGCAGTTATCAATGGACGCACAGAGCCGGCTCAGGAGCGAGCATGCATGAGTGGAGGGGGAGAACTGAGCGATCAGCGGTGTTTGATCGCTCAGTTCTCAATGCAGAAGCAGCGAGGGGGACAGATGTAGCATCGGAAACTTCTCTTTAAATTGACTTAGGGGCCATGGTTCCACCCCCTTCACATTTACATATTTTATTTTTTGGCGGGGGGGGGCTATTTCTGTTTTTTTTTTTTTTTTTTTTTTTTCAGGCAGACCCCCCCCCCAACCATTCTGACCTAGGCCAGAATGACCTGTCATGTGGGTGGACTAAAATAGAGCAATCAAGATGTTTCTTTCAGAGGGATCATCCAAAAAAAGACCAAAATATTTCAAGTACTCAAAGCTCCCCCTTCATCAAGACTTGTGTGTTGGCAGTGGGATCAAATTTGTAAAACGGATGATGTGAGATCTGATTCGGCAGACCTGGTGACCCCGATCTCATAATATCAATATCATTAGATATGAACCCACCACCAGCACAAGCACTGATGAAGGTGGGGTTGAGCCCCCGAAACATGTTGGCTTTTTTTGATTACTTGGGCCTGGATCGAGCTTTCTGGTGCTCTCTTCCTTCAAAACTTTTTCGGCAAAAGAGCTAGGAACATAAATTGTACATTGGCATTAGACGGGTCTTTTGATATAAAAAGGAATGGACAATGCAGGGCGTTCTCTTGGGATGCGTGTGTCTGTGACAGCCACATATTTAAAGCCGCGTTGGAAATCATCTTTGCGCAGTTGTGTTCTTCCAGACGGTCCTCTGACGATTGAGCGCGGTGATATTGTTCCGCTCGGCACAATCCGTCAGAGGCCGCGATGAGGCAGACCCGTCACACCGGACTCTTCATCTTATTTTTAATAAAATGTATGTCGATGTATTATTATTATTACTGTGTGAAGAGGATTCCTCCAGGTGCATAAATATTCTTTGTGTTTTCTTGTATTAATTCAGCCGTTTACCTGGACAAAAAAGATTAAACATAAACTGTAATACCTAAAGAGACCCTGTCACCACACCACTCATTCCAACACGTGTATACCCATAAGAGTCTAGGTTTATTTAACATATTTTATGCATGTTATATACCTGTAATAGGCTCCCCGATGTAGACATCCAAAAGTCCTGAAACTGCTGCTGGGTGCCGCCATCTTGGATGTGATGTCAGCAGCCCCATCAGACTCAGAGCTGTCACTCAAGTAATACTCTATAGCCGAGGTCTACAAACTGTGCCCTGGTGGCGGGATGCAGCCCTCTGCTTGCTTTTATCTGGCACTTGGGGCATTATTCCCCCCACTGTTGCTGACAGTTCCTGCCACTGACACCAATGATGGTACACTTTTCCTTCCTCTGATACAATGATGGGGCACTATTCCTTCCTCTGATTCAATGATGGGGTACTATTCCTTCCATTGATACCAATGATGGGGTACTATTCCTTCCATTGATACCAATGATGGGGCACTATTCCTCCCACTGACACCAAGGATGGGGCACTATTCCTCCCACTGACACCAATGATGGGTCACTATTCCTCCCACTGATACAAGTGTTGGAGCACTATTCACTCCACTGATACCAATGATGGGGCACTATTCCTCCCACTGATACCAATGATGGGGCACTATTCCTTCCATTGATACCATTGAGGGGGTACTATTCCTTCCATTGATACCAATGATGGGTTACTATTCCTTCCATTGATACCAATGAGGGGGTACTATTCCTTCCATTGATACCAATGATGGGGTACTATTCCTTCCATTGATACCAATGAGGGGGTACTATTCCTTCCATTGATACCAATGAGGGGGTACTATTCCTTCCATTGATACCAATGATGGGGTACTATTCCTTCCATTGATACCAATGAGGGGGTACTATTCCTTCCATTGATACCAATGATGGGGTACTATTCCTTCCATTGATACCAATGGTGGGGTGCTATTCCTCCCACTGATACCAAGGATGGGGCACTATTCCTTCCATTGATACCAATGATGGGGCACTATTCCTTCCATTGATACCAAGGATCGGGCACTATTCCTTCCACTGATATGAATGGTGGGGCACTATTCCTCCCACTGATACCAATGATGGGCCACTATTCCTCCCACTGACATCAATGATGGGGCACTATTCCTCCTACTGATACCAACAATGAGGCATTATTCCTTCCATTGATACAAGAAACGGGGCACTATTACCCCTCTTAATACCAATGATGGGCCGTTGTTCACTGCCACTAATTCCAGGACATTTTCTACTCCCACTGGCCTAAAATTTGAAGTACAGTAAACTGACCTTTTGTGTAGAAAGTTTGGAAAGTTTGGAGACTTTATATAAGGAGGCAAGGGGAGGAGCTGGGCCAGCACAGATGGTAATTAGATACTCCCAAAGGAGGAGAGGGCTATGACCTGCAAGAAAAGGTGTGAGGGGTGGGGGGAGCTGTGGTTTGGAACTTATTCTTTCCTGAATAATCAAAAAATTTTAGCAAGTTAACAAGCACATTGGAAGTGAATAAAAATCATTTTTAGAATGGAAAAACCCTGCAAGTAAGCAATTAAAATATTTGATGCCTTTGCAAGGGCATTTTCTTCAGATCTTAGTAAATGAGGGGAAGCTCTGCTGACTTCCAGCATCCAATCATGTGCAAGCAATTAAAGGGTTCTTTTTTTTTTCCTTGCTTGTGATTGGGTGTTCTTTGCTTCGCCTCATTTACTAAGCTCTGGAGGAAAATTCTCATGCACAGTCTATTTTCCTTTTAGTAAATCAGCCCCTATGTGTTTCTGTAAATATGTGTTCTTTTCTTTCTTTTTTTTTTTTTTTTTATTATTTTGTTGTGATTTTATGTACTCATCTACTCCTGAAGAAGTAAAGGTTATTTACGAAATGCGTCGACTTTTTAGTAATTTGGCAATACATGTATGGATCAATTCTGTCAACACAATGTGCGTTTTAGGCTGCTGTATATCAAAACCTAATTAACCAGCTTGTTGTTTTAATCGGTGAGATTTTCATATAACGTTAAAGAAATTGATGTATTACATATAATCAATTTAATCTTATGCCTCGTTTAAAGTCACTTGATTTGGTTTGTGTACGTGTTTCTGTAAGTTTATGTCCTTTTCTTTTTTTTTTTTTTATAATTTTTTTTGTGATTTTGTGTACTTTGGCACAAAGAGAGGTTCAGGATAGGGAAAAGCAGCTTTAACCCTCAGGAACCCATTGCATTAAAAAAAAAACAACCAAAAACATTTAAAATGTATATATAGGATGTATATATTCATTTTAGATGGATGGGGTTGGGTTAAAACCTTTTTAGTTTGTCTGTGGCCTACTAGGCAGATTTCCCTTTACTTCCTGTCATTGGCAATACAGCAGGAAATGAGAGGAAATCTCCCCAAAATAAGGGGAATTCCCATCTTGGGACAGTTGTCAACTGAAAATGTGTCCCCATTGGAAAGTTTGCCTTCACCTCTGACTATCTCAAAGGCAGATAGAGGGTGACATAGACCACGGTGAAACATTGGAAGAGGGTCTAACCCTTCCTCACTGTACCCACATTTAAAAATTAAACCTATGCCGTTACATGCACTTTCATTTTCCTGTTGATTTTAAAATGGTGAAATTTCACCAAGCCGCCTAATTTTCCAAAATTTTAGAAAAATTAAAACACTCAAATTCTCTCATCCCTCCTCGTGTATCTCCAGTTCTCCACCATGTTTTTAGCTGAGGTTCTGCTTCTAAAAAAAAAATGTCTCTCTGTCTCTTCCTGCAGATTATCTGAACAATCTCTGTCCAGACTGGGCGGAATACGAAGATACACAAGGTGAGTGACCGTACGCTATAAGGACAGGCGATCTGAGCCAAGATAGATCCCCCATCTCTATGAGTCTGGTCCCTAAGGAGTTAATCAATCCCTCAGCATCATCTGGTCCAAGTGAAGTGCTCAGAGTCTATTCATCATAGTCACACTTATAGGAATTCCCAGCTCCGATCTGCTGCTTAGATGTGCAAATTTCCCACTGCGCCATTCATCAAACTCACTTGTGCACAAAAATTCAGACTGGGCGGATTTAGGATGAAGAAATATTCCCTTCTCTAGTCATGCCATTATTCTGTACAAAAAAAAAAAAAAAATCAATAAATTATATATATATATATATATATATATATATATATATATATATATATATATATATATATATATATATATATATATATATATATATATATATATATTTTTTTTTTTTTGTTTTTTTTGTTACCAAATTAAATTTAAAAAAAAGAAAGAAATGATACCCACATTTTTGATTCATCCATAACATATTTTTAAAAGAGAAATATCATTTTTTTGTAGCAATCTTATTTTGAAATAGATACACAGTATATGTGTGTATGTGTGTATATATATATATATATATATATATATATATATATATATATATATATATATATATATATATATATATATATATATACACAGACATATACTGTGTATCTATTTGAAATTTCAAAATGTGATTGCTACATAAAAATGGTATTTCTCTTTTAAAAATATATTATGTATAAATCTTAAATGTGGGTATCATTTCTTTCTTTTTTTTTTAATTTAATTTGGTAGCACTTTAAAAAAAAGAAAAAAAAAAAAAAAAAAAATATATATATATATATATATATATATATATATATATATAATTTTTTTTACTTGTAGCAGGCTTATTTTGAAATGTGAAATAGATACACAGTATATGTTTGTTTGTGTGTGTATATATATAGATTTTTATATTTTTATTTATTTATTTCAGATACTTATATAGTGCCGTCAATTTGCGCAGTGCTTTACATATACATTGTACATTCACATCAGTCCCTACCCTCAAGGAGATTACAATCTAAGGTCCCTAACTCACATTCATACATACTAGGAACAATTTAGACAGTTTAGCCAATTTATATATATATATATATATATATATATATATATATATATATATATATATATATTTTTTTTTTTTTTTTTTGGTGAATCATGACACTAACAAGGAGGTGTTTTTGTACCAGAATAGGTTTTAGATAGATGAAAAGGCGTTTTATAAACCCTTAGGAGACATTTAAAAGCCCCGCGCACCCTTGAATTGAATTACTGACTTCAATCTATTTTGTCAAAATTAAATTTAAAAAAATTTTTTAAAAATCCCCAAATTTCAGGGCAATGAAAACTACATTCATCAAAAAATTAACCTTGTCTTAGAATGGTCAGAGAAGTAATGGCATCTGGAATAAAAGTTCTAGGAAATTAGCACTATCAAGATGCTGTTTTATACAGTTAAATAAATTGTGTAATGCTGGCCATACACTGTACGAAAAATCGGCCAAAATTCGGTCATTTAGACAGTTCGTTTGTTTTTTGGCCAGTTAATGGCCACAAAATCGATAATCGTTGGGATGTTTTTGAGCCAAAAAAACAAAGGACAAGTTTGGAAATTTTTCTGCCGAACGAACGATAAATTGAAAGGTTATTGTGTTTCCCGTCCGAACTGTCTGCACTAGGTATATGTAAAAAGATGAACGAAAAATGCGTTCATTTATGTCCACTGAACGATTTATCGGTCATTACATGATGGCACTATCGTTTGCGCTCATGGCCGAATGTTTCGTATAGTGTATGGCCAGCATTATTATTATTATTATACGAGATTTATATAGCGCCAACAGTTTACGCAGCGCTTTACAATGTATAGGGGGGACAACACAATTACATCACAGTACAATACAAAAGGTACAGGAGGGCCCGGCTCGTAGAGCTTACATTCTAAAGGGAGGGGGTGGTGGTACAAAAGGTAACAGCTGCAAAGAATGATTAAGCCCAGAACATTTTGTTGGAAATGGGTACATTTTACATTTTTAATTAATCTAGTTCTAAGCCTACCTAACAGTTTAGCTGAAGTTAGAAATTCATTTTACAAACATTTTTTTTTTCTTTTCTGTAATTAAATACAGCACACATTTTATGAGCCTAGCTTCATTTTTTGCTCACCAGTTTCAAGCTTGATAAATGGAAACCTATTTTTGGCACGTTGGATGCCTCCTCTTGTACATCATTTTCTATATTTATTTTATATGCATATTCTATATTTTTTATGTATATTCTATAATTATTTTAATATGTTTATTCTATATTTATATGTATATTCTATATTTATTTTATATGTATATTCTATATTTTTTATGTATATTCTATAATTTTTTAAATATGTTTATTCTATATTTATATGTATATTATATATTTATTTTATATGTACATATATATGTGTTTACGTTTTACCTCGTTTCGTACTTCAATAAAAGGAAAAAAGGGGGGGTTTTTTGGGACTTTAAATGAGACATGCAGCTGGGAAGGGAACACAACATAGTACTAGAAAGGATATCCAATGAATGCACCGTGTATGCGACCACATCGTGCTGCATAGTAACAAGTTAGTAAACAGTCAAGTAAAATAAATCAAGGAAGCTTTATTGGATAGTCAAATACATAGTATTAAAAAGTCATATAACAGCATGATGGTATGGCAGCCTATTAAAGTCATAGTGGTACCATAATACAAAGTCATCAGACTACTATTTGCATGTGGCTGCATCATAATATCAGTAATGTCTGATGAGTGGACCATATTGGTGACAAAATAGCCTGCATATACACATAATCATATAGTAAGACATATAAGTACACGTTCCATAAAGCTAATCCAGAATAACAAAGTAACCCAGCAACAAAGCAGTATGATGTGGATCGCAATGGTGAGGTAAAAATTGGATTCAAGCTAATAGTTGTGTGTCTTCACAGTATCATAATGATAATTGGTGAAATCCAAACGGCATAATAAGGTGGAGGTATAGGGAGGTTGTAAATGTGAATAGCATCTAAAAGCTCGACGCGTTTCATGGATCTTTCCAATCTTCAGGAGCAGATGCAAAGTAGCTATCTATAAAAGATATATATAAATAGGGAGATGTTCAAGGGTTGACCACAGGATAGGCAAAAAAAAGTTTTCTTGTAATAAGATCTTAAAGTAACAGTGGTAGCTTTGGACCATATTAAATTACTTACAGAGAACCTATGTGGGTGGGTGGAGGGCATCGAGGGTGTAAACCTGTCAGGGATAAATGTACACAATCCCGGGAACTGAGGCGGCACCTAGAGGGCAACTGGTGTTTGTGAGGAGCTTAAAAAATTGTGACCGCATGTTCATAACCTAAAAAAAAAAAAAAAAAAAAAAAAATGAATAAAAATGCTGAATGTGACTATATAATAGGGCGAGGGTGAAATTAAATAATTATCATTGAGTGAATATAAGTGGATACCAATGTGAACCAACGAGTATAGAAGTTACGAAGTTTTGAAATGTAGGGAGAAAAGAAAAGGAGAGAGTGGATATGTACAGGTAGATAATAATGTGATAACCAATACCAGAAAAGAGTAGTAAAAAGAGGTAAAGATTCAATACGTAAACCTATACCAAAAAAGGGGGGGGAAGGAGGGGGAGGGGGGAAGGGTTTGGGTAGCCGCAATAGTAAAGGTAAAAAGTAGCCATAAAAATACCTGTGAAGCCCCAAACACCAAATGACATCTGAATGGCCACCGGTAGGAAATGTTTTGCAGGGAATGTGTGTCCAGCTAGGGAGAGTAAGTATCCCAGAAAGCCACCAATAGGTCCCCGCCAACGCCACGTGGGTGACTAAACAGAGAAGGGAGCCAGCCGTCAGAGCGGAAAACAAAACCGCCCCGCAGCTGCCGCTTCTTATAGACGCTGGGATGTGGATCGCAACAGTGTCAGCGTGATGGCGTCCAAGAACGGCGTCACACGTAAGGCACTGGGGGCGTGGCGTCGATGCGTGGTGGGATAACCGCCCCAAACCTCGCGTCACAGGGGGGAAGGGGAGGGTTCCCAGCACGCATCGCAGCTCCCGGGATTGCGAACCCCGGCAGGCAACAACACTCAGAGGCCGACCACACCCCCTCCACAGGGTATTGTCAGCAGGGGTGTGAAAACGAATCGGGTTTAGAAATAATAATAATGGTCATAGATATGTGCCTGTCCCTGGAGAGACCCCAAAAATAGAACAATAACAAAAATCATTTAAATCATATAGGTACTAATAATGGAAGATGCCAAAATGATAAAAATATTGAAAGAACATAAGATCCTATCCACAATATGATTAAAACCTTAATAAAAAAATAGTTTCGTACTTCATTTTTAGTTTTAATGCAAAAAACTTTATTTAATTTTACAAAATAATTTACAGCATGATGTTATATATACACCTTCTCCATACTGTAAAGTAAAAAAAAGCTGTCTTTTTACTACCATCACATTCCAAAACTTGTTTCTCCAGACTCAGAAAGGTAAAACCTGTAGTA
This sequence comes from Aquarana catesbeiana, assembly GCF_042186555.1. Taxonomy (NCBI): domain Eukaryota; kingdom Metazoa; phylum Chordata; class Amphibia; order Anura; family Ranidae; genus Aquarana; species Aquarana catesbeiana. The sequence continues at coordinate 22,586,929 of NC_133330.1, read as the reverse complement.
TGGAATTTGTTTTGGCTGGGGTGGAATATCAATACGTCGTATGGAATTTGTCCTGACAAGATTTAAATGTAAACAAATTGAATAAAATGTAATCTAGCAAAGCAAAAAATGTAAATATAATAAGGACAGTTTTTGAAGGTTTCTGCGATATCTGTGAATAGAATCAGTAAAATGTAAAGAAAACGTGTCCCGAGAGAATATGGTACTGATCTCTCCTGCTGATAATACCAGGTGCCTGGCTGTCACGCCGATTCATTGGCTTTAGTACCATCTGATGTGCTGACCCGAAACAAGTACACAAGTTAGGAATTCTGACTTCAGTCTTTTTGATCTGCTGGCTTGTTTCAGTTTAATTTCTCAGTAAGTACTTCAACCAGAGACAGCCAAGCACCTGGTAATTTTAGAAGTTGTCAACCAAAAGCAGGCTGCATGTTTCTCTCGGTGCAGGTTTACTTTAAAACAGCTAATCAGATTTAAACCAGGTCCAGACCATTTTTTTTTTTTGTAGGTGGGGTGGGAAAAGGGTAGAACTTCTGTAAGCTACGAATTGTTGCACGTGTCTCCTTTTGGGAGATTTCTCAACACTTCCTGTCTAAATCTCTCCAGCATTAAACTTGATAGATTGAATCTTGGAAGCCAGAGCTCCATACCATTCATGACCCCATCTCTCAGCCCATTGCACTTAAACTAACAATTCCAGATTTGCACCCTGAAGAAGTGGAAGCACCCGGAAACGCGTTGCCTGTTTATATATTCAAAGTTAAAAATCAAGTTAGGTGTTTATTACAAGTGGAAGTTCGAGCTTTTCCAGAGCTCCATTCCACTCATAACCCCATCACCCAGCCCATTTGCACTTAAACTAACAATTCCAGGTTTGAACCCTGAAGAAGTGGAAGCACCCTGAAACACGTTGCCTGTTTATATATAAAAAGTTAGGTTTTTCTTACAGTTGGAGGTTTGAAGTATTCCAGAGCTCCATATAACTCATGACCTCATCACGTAGCTCATTGCACTTAAACTAACAATTCCAGGTTTGAACCCTGAAGAAGTGGAAGCACCCTGAAACACGTTGCCTGTATATATTTACAAAGTTAGGTTTTTCTTACAGTTGGAGGTTTGAAGTATTCCAGAGCTCCATACCACTCATGACCTCATCACGCAGCCCATTGCACTTAAACTAACAATTCTAGATTCAAACCTTGAAGAAGTGGGAGCACCTTGAAACACGTTGCCTGTTTATATATTCAAAGTTACAAATCAAGTTAGATGTTTCCTACAGTCGGAAGTTTGAGCTTTTCCAGAGCTCCATACCACTCATGACCCCATCACCCAGTCTATTGCACATGAACCAACAATTCCAGATTTGAACCCTGAAGAAGTGGAAGCACCCTGAAATGCGTTGCCTCTTTATATATACAATGGTACAAAAAAAGTTAGGTTTTTCTTGCAGTTGAAAGTTCAAGCTATTCCAGAGCTCCATACCACTCATGACCCCATCACCCAGCTCATTGCACTTGAACTAACAATTCTAGATTTGAACCCTGAATAAAAGTAAGGAACTTGAAATGCGTTGGATGCTTATATATACAAAGTTACAAATAAAGTTAGGTTTTTCTTGCAGTTGGAGGTTCAAGCTATTCAATATAGCGCTCCTTACCTCTCAATGGGTTTTGCCACAGCATGAAAATCCCAACCCTTCCCCCTACTCCAGTAGGAAATGTCTTCATTTCTGTCTGTGTCCCCATCAGGGAGATGTTCCCCTCACTTCCTGTTCTGTATAACATCCATCAAATTCTCAGATTCAGAATACTTTGGGATTAATAAAGTATTCTGGCTTTTTAATCTGATTATTTGATGGGTGTTATACAGAACAGGAAGTAAGGAAAACATCTCCCTGATGGGGACACAGACAGCAAAAAAAAACATATTAGTAGGAGGAAGGGTTGAGATTTTAATGCTCTTGCAAACCTATTGATGATGACTGTAAGAAAACCCAACTCTATTGGTAACTTTGTATAACTTTAGTAACTTTGTATATATAAGCAGCCAACGCATTTCAAGGTGCTTCCACTTCTTCAGGGTTCAAATCTGGAATTGTTTGTTTAAGTGCAATGGGCTGCGTGATGAGGTCATGAGTGATATGGAGCTCTGGAATACTTCAAACCTCCAACTGTAAGGAAAACCTAACTTTATTGTAACTTTGTAAATGTAAACAGGCAACGTGTTTCAGAGTGCTTCCACTTCTTCAGGGTTCAAACCTGGAATTGTTAGTTTAAGTGCAAATGGACTGGGTGATGGGGTTATGAGTGGTATGGAGCTCTGGAAAAGGTCAAACTTCCAACTGTAATGAACATCTAATTTGATTTGTAACTTTGAATATATAAACAGGCAACGTGTTTCAGGGTGCTCCCACTTCTTCAGGGTTCAAATCTGGAATTGTTTGTTTAAGTACAATGGGCTGCGTGATGGGGTCATGAGTGGTATGGAGCTCTGGGTTCCGAGATGCAACTAACATTCAGTCTATCAATTTTAATGCTGGGGAAATTTCCCATCACTTCCTGTCCAGGATCAAACAGGAAGGGAGGGGGAATCTCCCCAGTGGGGATACAGATAGCAAAAGAAAACTCAAAATTGGCTCTAATTGCTCCCCAATCTATCCAATACTCAATAATAACATTTGGCTGAAGTTGGGCTTTTTAAAGCTAATTTTTAACCAATCACTGCAGGTTTTTGCATATTTATAAATTTTATGAAGATTTGCCGTTTGAGGTGAAATATTACTCAGTGTTTCTGTCCCCCATGAAAAGAGTTCCTGGATAACGGATTGTGTGTCACGGGGGGAAAGGAGAGCCCTTGCACAGCCAGAAGTGATAACGATGATATATTTCTCTTATTACAGCTGCCTTGCTCATTGTCTCAGAAGTCGCAGACCGAGCTAATGAGAGTATGCGTCACGGGGTGAGTTCCAGCTGTCACTGTATCTTGTCCCTGTGAAAAATAGTTTATCGATAAAGTTGCACAGTTCAGGTGTACCTCTCGCCTACACGGAATGGAAGCCGCTGTCTTGTAGGCTTGTCATTGATATAAATAACAGGTCCTTGCTTCTCAATGCTGTCCAGTTTCTGGTCAACTGATTGGCTTTGTTCATGGGGAAAACAACAGGGCCGGCTGAGAAATAATGAAAAACTGTGACAAGGTGGTTGCTTGATGGGACCCGAAAAATTTACTGTCTGTATTGCCTTCTAACAACCACTCAGCTTCTCTTTTTCATGATCTAATTTGCCTTGCTGGTCTTATAAAAGGGAAGCTGGTTTGTAAGACCTTGTGGCTTTCTGATGGCCATTTTTGACATTCTGTTTAGTAGTCTGAACCCCTCAATTCCCACTGCTGCATCTACTCTTCCTAGGACCTGAGACCCGCTCTTCCTATGACCCAGGACATGCTTTTCCTAGAACCCGGGACCTGCTGTTCCTAGGACCCGGGACCCGTTCTTCCTAGAACCTGGGACCTGCTCTTCCTAGGACCCAGGACCCGCTTTTCCTAGGACCTGAGACACGCTCTTCCTAAGACCCGAGACCCGCTCCTCCTAGGACTAGGGGCCTGCTCTTCCTAGGACCTGAGACCAGCTCTTCCTAGGACCTGAGACCCGCTCTTCCTATGACCCAGGACATGCTTTTCCTAGAACCCAGGACCTGCTGTTCCTAGGACCCGGGACCCGTTCTTCCTAGAACCTGGGACCTGCTCTTCCTAGGACCCGGGACCCGCTTTTCCTAGGACCTGAGACACGCTCTTCCTAAGACCCGAGACCCGCTCCTCCTAGGACTAGGGGCCTGCTCTTCCTAGGACCTGAGACCAGCTCTTCCTAGGACCTGAGACCCGGTCTTCCTAGGACCTGAGACCTGCTCTTCCTAGGACTCAGGGCCCGCTCTTCCTAGAACCTGCGACCCACTCTTCCTAGGACCTGAGACCCGCTCTTCCTAGGACCTGAGACCTGCTCTTCCTAGGACCTGAGGCCCACTCTTCCTAGGACCTGAGACCCGCTCTTCCTAGGACCTGAGACCCGCTTTTCCTAGGACCTGAGACCCGCTCTTCCTAGGACCTGAGACCTGCTCTTCCTAGGACTCAGAGCCTGCTCTTCCTAGGACCTGAGACCCGCTCTTCCTAGGACCTGAGACCCGCTCTTCCTAGGACCCAGGACCTGCTCTTCCTAGAACTTGGGACCTACTCTTCCTAGGACCCGGGACCCGCTCTGTGTTCCAGGTGTGCCTGCCAAACCCCAATGTGTTTATGAATGAAGCCTGCAAACAGGCTTCATTTATAAATGCATTGGGGTTGATTTACTAAAACCGGAGAGTGCAAAACTGGTGCAGATCTGCATAGAAACCATTTAGCTTTCTTTTTTTTTTTTTGTAAAAGCTTAATTGAACAAGCTGAAGTTAGAAGCTGACTTTTTTGCACTCTCCACTTTTAGTAAATCAACCCTATTGCTACAGCACTACCATTATTACACTGTACACCATACAGTTGTATTTTATTCCAAGTTTTAGGAAGTGAGAGGAAATCTGTACCTAGATGACAGGGCAGACTGGGGCACACTTGGTGTCATAGGGCAGCACAGGGGTGCACTTGGAGTCACTAGATGACACAGGATGCTCTGGGCTACACATGGAGTCATGGGAGCACACAGGGTTCCACTTGGAGTCACCATATTACAGAGGCGATGATCTGGGTACACTTGTAGTCATGGTGGTGCATTACGAAACACTTGGCGTCACTCGACGACACAGTATGCCCTGGAGTACACTTGGAGTCACTAGATGACACAGGATGCTCTGGGCTACACATGGAGTCATGGGAGCACACAGGGTTCCACTTGGAGTCACCATATTACAGAGAAGATGATCTGGGTACACTTGTAGTCATGGTGGTGCATTATAAAACACTTGGAGTCACTTGATGACACAGTATGGAGTCACTAGGTGACACAGGATGCTCTTGGGTATACATGGACTCATGGGAGCACACGAGGATGCACTGAGTCACTAAGTGACAGAGAAGATTACCAAGGGATCACCTAAAGACAGAGTAGGAGATAGCCGGGCACATTGGGGTAAGGAGTTGCAGAGGAAGTGATGAAGGAACTGGAGAGCAGGTGGTCTTGGGAGGAATTAGGAGGACAGTTTGGGTGATATTCTGAGACAAGGTTGATGATGATGTAGCTCGGAGCAGACTCGTGGATGGCTTTGTATGTTGTTAGTGTTTTGCATTGTATTTACTGGATGAGTGGAACTAGTAGCTTGGTGGAGTCATTGGTTAAGAAGGGGAGTACTTCAGCGTTATACTTATCGTAGTTCACAAGGGACCGTTTTTCCGCTATCCAGTGCTGAAATGTGGGCAGACTCTCCTGTGTCTTCATGTACAATGGAGGACCAGCTGCCACATCTTCAGGATGGAGCTAATTTGGGGGGGCATTGGTGGGGGGGGGAATAAGTGGGGCTGAGGATTGAGGTAAGCATTACTCTGCTTTATACTATGCTCTAAGAAATCGAGCAGCATATTCTATATTAGCTTGGGATAGAGGAACAATTTCATCATTGTCTGGAATTAGTCTTTAAAGAAATTCGGGATGCATGTAAAAAAAAAAACTTGGGGTAAAATGTGTGTATGTGTGTGTATATGTGTGTGTATGTATGTGTATATATATATATATATATATATATATATATATATATATATATATATATATATATACACACACACACACTATATCGACACACACACAGATAAATATTTGATATAAAATCACTGACAGCCATTTTTGAGCCTTCATCATTCATCACTTTTCTGTTCTTATTATATTTGTACTTTATCTTTAAATAGTCTCCAGACTCTGAGAAATCCTATAAGTCTGATTTCCTCCAGAGGTTTGCTGTCAGCTATGAGAAATTTCAAGCGTTCTAACATGTCGCCCCCATCGGGAGAGCAGGAAGTGATATTTCTACTCAGCCTGGATATTTTCTCCCGCGCTGATCAATAATCTGCCCAGATCAATACTGACATCAGATGAGGACAGGCCTTTCTTTCCCACTGAAATCAAACGATTCACACCCGCTGCTTTCATCTCAAGTTCACCTTTTTCATACAGTATTACATGGCAGTGGTATATTGCTTAACATGGTGGGAACCCCTCATAATGGGCACAGCAGGTGTACAGACCTGGGAACTCAACACAGGTATGGTGGGAGCCCCTCATAATGGGCACATCAGGTGTACAGATCCAGAAACTCAGCTCAGGGATATTGGGAGCCCCTCATAATGGGCACAGCAGGTGTACAGACCCGGGAACTCAACACAGGGATGGTGTGAACCCCTCATGATGGGCACATTAGGTATACAGACCTGGGATTTCAGCATAGGGATGGTGATAACCCATCATAATGGGCACAGCAGGTGTGCAGACCCAGGAACTCAGCTCAGGGATGGTAGAAACCCCTCATAATGGGCACAGCAGGTGTACAGACCCGGGAACTCAGCACAGGGATGGTGGAAGACCCTCATAGTGGGCACAGCTAGTGTGAAAACCCAGAATCTCAGTTCAAGGACGGGGTGAGCCCGTCATAATGGGCACATCAGGTGTACAGACCTGGGATTTCAGCATAGGGATGGTGATAACCCATCATAATGGGCACAGCAGGTGTGCAGACCCAGGAACTCAGCTCAGGGATGGTGGGAACCCTTCATAATGGGCACAGCAGGTGTACAGACCCGGGAACTCAGTACAGGGATGGTGGGAACCCCTCATAATGGGCACAGAGATGCCAGCTCAGAGATGATACAGTCATGTAAATCCTGGTGACTGTGCAGTAGTTCTTTGCTGTATTCATAAATGCCCAGCACAGATCAGCCCCTGCTGTAACCTCTCACCTTGTGACTGGCTAAAAAGTTATAATGTTACAGTCTGATCACTGGAGGAGAGGAGACTGAGGAATTGCCTCTTCCTGCCTGCAGCAGACTGGTGACATCAACTTAGCTTAGGCAAAACCAAAGGACTGGAGCTCTAGGATAGATTCTTACTTTTAATGTATCTTTATTAGAATTTTTTAAAAGAAGTTGTACCAATTCTAGTAATATAAAAGAGGAAAGATATGCAGCAACTCACAATATTCAAAATTCCAGGCAAAATGGATCACACAGGCAGTTATAAAGCACAGTATATCCATTATAAACTTCGCACAGTGACAAGATATTCATCTCTTTTTCCTCTTTGCGATCGGATTTTGCATTAATATCAGCTCGCGGCGTTGTGGAACCACTTTGACGGAAGGAGGTATTCAAATGGGATGCACAGTAAACAAAACATTTTTGAAGCTAATTAAACATAATTTGTTTTCTTACGACAGCCAGCGGTTATTCTGTGAGCCCAAGTGGGTGCTAGAAATAGCGCTTAGCGCTGAGTGGCGAGTTTCACACCGCCATCTTCCTGTCACACCGCCAACTAAACCTCTATCATTGTATAAAGGTTGTCATGAAAAAAAAGGCAAAAAAAGACAAAAATGTCTTCTGCTGACAAACTGTGTGTTTTTTTGTTTTTTTTACTGCGCCGGCGATAGTATGGAAAGTGATTTATGCCGTCTTACCAGAGTGCCAAGCAATTAAAATATCGTTTGCAGGTGTTATTTTCAGTCTCTTTGTGAAGCCAGTTCATTAATTGTCTCCTCTGTTGTGTGTGTTGAAGGAAAATCTACAGAAGTTGGTTCAGATCGAGTACAGCGTCAGGGGACAGGGCAGCCTGCTCCAGCCGGGAAGAGTAAGTGCAATATTTCTGACGTATAGATCAATAGCAAATTCATCATTCAAGAAAAACTCCCAGAGATGGTTTTCCTTTTTTTTTCTCAGGAAACAAAAAATACAAATGCTATTTCTGAGTAAGGATAAGCTTGGGTTTTGTTCCCAACCAGCCAAGCCCAGAAGGAAGCTGTTGATGCCAATAACCATGGCTGGGGCATTCCTTGCCACTCGGCTGAGCGTACATAAGGGGGATTGGATGGTCATGACATTATTGACTTAATATGGCCACGTTGATGCTGGGGACATCAATGACCTAACATAGCCATGTGGATGCTTATGGCTTCATTTATCTAATATGGCCGCATGGATGCTCGTTGATACATCCTTGACCTAATATGGCCACATGGATACATCTTTGAACTAATGTGGTTACATGGATGCTCATGATTTAATTGACCCAGTATGGAAACATGCATGCTCATGACATCTTTGATCTACTATGGCTTAATGGATGTTTGTGACATCATTGGCCTAATATAGCCACATGGATGCTTATGATAGTATTGACCTAACATGGCCACATGGATGTTCATGACATCATTGACCTAATATGGCCACATGGATGCTCATGACATCATTGTCCTAATATGACCACATGGATGCTCATGACATCATTGACCTAACATGGCCACATGGATGCTCATGACATCGTTGACCTAATATGACCACGTGGGTGCCCATGACATCATTAACCTAATATGACCACATGGATGCTCATCACATCATTGACCTAACATGGCCACATGGATGCTCATGACATCATTGACCTAATAGGACCACGTGGGTGCTCATGACATCATGAACCTAATATGGCTACATGGATGCTCATTACATCATGAAACTAATATGACCACATGGATGCTCATGACATCATTGACCTAACATGGCCACGTGGATGCTCATGACATCATTGACCTAATATGACCACATGGATGTTCATGACATCATTGACCTAACATGGCCACATGGATGCTGACATCATTGACCTAACATGGCCACATGGATGCTCATGACATCATTGACCTAAAATGACCACGTGGGTGCTCATGACATCATTGACCTAATATGACCACGTGGGTGCTCATGACATCATTGACCTAACATGGCCACATGGATGCTCATGACATCATTGACCTAAAATGACCACGTGGGTGCTCATGACATCATTGACCTAATATGACCACGTGGGTGCTCATGACATCGTTGACGCTCATGACATCATTGACCTAACATGGCCACATGGATGCTCATGACATCATTGACCTAATATGACCACATGGATGCTCATGACATCATTGACGCTCATGACATCATTGACCTAACATGGCCACATGGATGCTCATGACGTCATTGACCTAACATGGCCACATGGATGCTCATGACATTTATTTACCTAATATGACCACATGGATGCTCATGACATCTTTGAACTAATGTGGTCACATGGATTCCCCTGACATCATTGACCTAAAAAGGCCACATGGATGCTCATGATCAAATATGCCACATGGATGCTTTTAGATAAATTATGGCTACACGGATGCTCGTGACATCATTGACCTATTATGGCTACATTGATGTTTGTCATGTCATTGACCTAATATGACTATGTGCCCATATTAGGTCAATAGTGTCACAAGCATCACCGCCCCCTCTATGTACCTGCAACTGCAGGGAGAGTATACCCTGGCCACAGCTGATTGGTCCAGCACTAACAGCTATATTCCAGGTACAGCGGAACATGGATGTAGACTGAAGCCAAGCTCATGCTTATTTCTCAGAAGGGTCCATTCACACTCTATGTGACGGGTATTACAATGTCGTTAATTGTGAATGGCACCCCAACACATTGTACAATACATCACAATGCACCGCAGTGAACCACAATGCATATACTGCACATTGGATTGGTAAAGGGTCGTGCACGGATCTACATCTGTTGTGGTGATAATGAAGTGACAGCCCAATGATAATGAATGGGCCGCCTGATACAACACATGTGCATTAACACACCACAATAGAACACTTTACGTGTGAAAGGGCCCCTTTGGGTCTGTTGAAGAGTGTCACTGTGTGCATGTTAATAAATGGTAAGTGTAAGTACTTTACATTTTACAACAAAAAAAAAGTTGGATAGTGTAGGGAAGGGTTAAAACTCAATGTATGTATTTTTTTGCTGTCTGTCTACCATTTAGAAAAGTTTCCTTCACTTCCTGTCCCAGAGATGCAAACGGAAGTTAGAGGAAATCTCTCACAGTGATTAGATTACCCCACCCCCCTCCCCTGACTTCTTGTTTTTGGGGACAGATCTTAAAGGGGTTAAAACTGTCATTTTTTTTTTTAATATAAAAATAACAAGCATGCCTATACTTACCTGCTCTGTGCAATCGTTTAGCACAGAGCAGCCCCAATCCTATTCTCCTGGTGTGCCCCCCCCCCCCCCCCCCGGGCTGGTACAGCAGGCCCCTCCTCTCCATCGGGTGCCTCCCACAGAAAGCCGATTTCCCTGGGGGGCACCCATGTGGCCCCACCCCCACTCCCGTGTCACTGGATTTGATTGACAGCAGCGGGAGCCAATAGCTCCATCATTGGCTCCCACTGCTATTATTCTGTCTAATGAGGATAGAGACAGTGGCTGGAGCCGCTGCGCTCATGCACATGGCTGGATCGGATCAGGCTCAGGTAAGAAAAAAGGGGGGGGGGGGGCTACACCATAGAGTGCATTAAGGTGAAAAACATTGAGACTTTACAACCCCTTTAAGTTTTGGATTTCTCTTCTTTTTTTTAAGTAACAATGGTCACCAGGACAAATAGAGCAGTGAATCTTCCCAAGGGGGAAAACAGGCAGCAATAAAAAATTGGACAGAGGGTCTAACCCTTTCCAACTCTATCCAAAATGTAAAGGAAAAAAAGGTTTTGCCTAGAGATACATTTTAAGTTAAGGAAGCCCCAGCAAAGGAATTAAAAAAAAATTGTACCCGTGCATTTTCTTTTAAAACATGGCGCGCCACTGTACACATCACAGTGCCCGCACCTTGTGATGCGCTTCAGCACGGGTTCATTGACCCTTCCTATAATTATGTGTCGGGGTGCCATTCTATATCAGAGGTGGTTTACCTCTCCATCATCCACCATACACTTCTGGGGGTGGGGGGCTGGGGGGGGGGGACTGACATTGACTGAGGTCACGCCACCATCGTGAGCTGACAAGACGTTGACCTGTAAATTCATCGATTAAAAAGCAGGTCGGCATTGTTGACGTGCCGCAATTCTCACCGAAAACTCAGGTGGTGACTATTTCTGCGGGAAGAAGGATGAACAATTCTATTTTTAGTGTTAATTGGGATTTCAGAGTGACGGGTACCAAGTCACAGGGTCAGGTAATGTGAGAATGGTTCAGTCCGCGGCTTGTTAAGTTTTTCACACCGATTTCTCTTGTCACAGGCGTTTGTTAAAGAAGGAACGCTGATGAAGGTGTCTGGAAAGGCCCGCCACCCTCGCCATTTGTTTCTGGTAAGATTTATCTAACAATATACTCAGCTAAGAGGGCTACGCGCAACAATGTATATTGAATATTATAAATACATAATGTATAATAAATATGTCATTTATGATATGTTATATAATAACACAGTATATAAGATATATAATAAGCACATTATAAAAAAAAATTGCTATTAAATAATATAAATGTGTAAGGTATAATAAATATATAAGATATGATATTTTATATATTAATAAAAAGTATATTATACAAAATATTTATCATGACGATAACATACTGTATCTAAGTTGAGAATATATATATATATATATATATATATATATATATATATATATTTATATACAGTATGTTGTCTTCATGATATATATTTTGTATAATATACTTTTTATTAATATATAAAATATCATATCTTATATATATTTTCTATCTATCTATCTATCTGTCTGTCTGTCTGTCTGTCTATCTATCTATCTATCTATCTATCTATCTATCTATCTATCTATCTATCTATCTATCTATCTATCTATCTATCTATCTATCTATCTATCTCTATAGATATAAATAGAGATAGATAGATAGATAGATAGATAGATAGATAGATAGATAGATAGATAGATCCACAGAAAATGGCGCACACATACAAAAATACAAAAGGAGTCACTTTTAAATCTCATGCCGCGTACACACGACCGGACTTTTCAACGGACTGAAATCCGAAGGACTTTCCGACGGAGTTCCAACGAAACGGATTTGCCTACACACGATCACACCAAAGTCCGACTGATTCGAACGTGATGACTGACGTACGACCGATCTAGAATAAGGAAGTTGATAGCCAGTAGCCAATAGCAGCCCTAGCGTCGTTTTCGCTCCGTCGGACTAAGCATACAGACGAGCGGATTTTTCGATAGGCGTCGAGGCCGTCTGAAAGATTTGAAACATGTTCTATTTCTAAAGTCCGTCTGATTTTTAGACAGAAAAGGTCCAATGAAGCCCACACACGATCGAATTGTCCGGCAGATTTGTTCAGTCGGACCTTTGATGCCGAAAAGTCCGGTGGTGTGTACGCGGCATTACAAGGCTGCTTAAAACACCTAATCTCCACGAGCAAATATGATGTGACTAAATCCCCATACAGGCATACCCCACTTTTAGGTACACAATGGGGTTTATTTACTAAAGCTGGAAAGTGAAAAATCAGGTTCACTTCTGCATCGAACACCAATGAGCTTCCAGGTTTTATTACCAAAGCTTAATTGAACAATCTGGGGTAAGAAGCTCATTGGTTTCTCTGCAGAAGTGAGCCTGATTTTGCACTTTTCAGCTTTAGTAAATAAACCCCCATTGTGTACTTAAAAGTGGGGTATGCCTGTATTTGCTCATTGAGATTAGGTGTCTATAATATTATAAATGTATAATAAATATATAGTATAATATAATATACTGTATATAACATGCCAGATATGTTTATATGTTTATACAAGCATATAATATTACATAATAAACAAAATATAAAATATTATAAATGTGTAATGTATAGTAAATATAAAAAGATTATATTAATATATTAAACTATATACATAATTAAATAATATTATCATATTATAATAATATTATCTACATAATTACCATGTTAATATATATGTTGTGTACAATAAGTAGATATCATTATATATATATATATATATATATATATACATATATATATATACATATACATATATACATATATATATATATATATATATATATATATATTATTGTTCATTAATAATATTTAATATTATAATATTAAAAATAAATTAAATTTGTTATATATTATTATATATTTGTACCAAGCCTGATGAAGAGCATGGAATGCTCATAACTGTACAGTAGCATGTAACCATTTTATGCCTTGAAGAGCATTTGATATAAATACATTTTTCTATTTGGATATTGGTGGAATATTGGGAGTCCACCTTGACATTGATCTCTACATTGAGAACTGGAGAAACATTTTGAAGTAACCCACCCGAATTTTTCATATATATATATATTAAAATGTATATTATTGTTCATTAATAATATTGAATATGGGATAGATTTATGGACTTTTATTTTTTTATTTTTTTACTGGTAATGGCAGCGATCTGCAATTTTTTGCGGGACTGCGACATTGCTGGGGAAAAAAAAGAACATAAATTTTGTTTGGGTATGGCGTCGCACGACTGTGCAATTGTCAGTTAAATTGACACAGTGCTGTATCGCAAAAAATGGCCTGGTCATTAGGGGGGTAAATCCTTCCGATCCTTAACCGCTCGCCGACCGTCTCACACAGATATACTGCGGCAGAAGGGCACGTACAGGCAGAATCACGTACCTGTACGTTGCCCTTTAAGAGGCGGCCTGCGTGCGTGCAGCAAGCTCCGTGAGTCGGGTCGCGGTCAAGTCCGCGGGGTTACCTGCGATCGTCTCACGGAGAGGAAGAACGGGGAGATGCTGATGTAAACAAGCATCTCCCCGTTCTGCCTAGTGACACTGTCACTGATCTCTGCTCCCTGTCATTGTTAGCGGCGATCAGTGACGTGTCACACACACCCCCTCCCCCGCACAGTTAGAAACACTCCCCAGGACACACTTAACCCCCTACACTGCCCCCTAGGGATTAACCCCTTCACTGCCAGTGTCATTTACACAGGAATCCGTGAATTTGTATAGCACTGATTGCTGTATAAATGACAATGGTCCCAAAAATGTATAAAAAATGTCCGATGTGTCCACCATAATGTCGCAGTCACGTAAAAATCGCTGATCATAGCCATTACTAGTAAAAAAAAAAAAAATATTAATAAAAATGCCATAAAACTATCCCCTATTTTGTAAATGCTATAACTTTTGTGCAAACCAATCAATAAACGCTTATTGCGATTTTTTTTTTTTTTTTTTACCAAAAATATGTAGAAGAATACGTATCGGCCTAAACTGAGGAAAAAAAATGTTTTTTTATATATTTTTGTGGGATATTTATTATAGAAAAATGTAAAAAATATTGCGGTTTTTTTTTTTCAAAATTGTCGCAAATTTTTTGTTTATAGCGCAAAAAAGAAAAACCGCAGAGCTGATCAAATACCACCAAAAGAAAGCTCTATTTGTGGGGGGGAAAAAGGACGTCAATTTTGTTTGGGTGCAATGTCGCACGACCGCGCAATTGTCAGTTAAAGCGACGCAGTGCCAAATCGCAAAAAGTGCTCTGGTCAGGAAGGGGGTGAATTCTTCCGGGGCTGAAGTGGTTAAGGACTGGTATTAGTGAGATAACGTAAGATCTTGCTACACGAAATATACGGGACCACTGAGTGATTTGGCCCCCCCCCCCCCCCAGACATCCATCGGACGTGTTCTTTTAGCCGATTCAGCTCTTGGAATTCAGGATTCGTCCGGCACTCCCATAGAGAAGACTGCTTTGAGCAGAAAATGGGCCCAGCTTGTATGACCGGGGGGTCACCTTCCAGCTCCCAGCCCATTGATAGATGAGATATTACTGTACAGGGTCACACTGTACACCAATCAGGACCCTTCCCTGACCCCTGCCGGGCAGACTCCCCCCCCCCCGTCCCCTTTCCATATCTCATCCCTTCCAAGAATCGCTCTGTAAAGGCCAGGGGAGCGCTGAGATTCCGGGGACTCCAGAGGTCTGCTGTCAGCTCCACAACATTAACCTCTATTTCTTCTAAAGTTCAGCCGCAGATTTTATCACAGAGGAAAAGCTCATTAATAATGAGGATCAGATATCATCTATTTCTAGATTGAAGTGCTGAGTGATTGCAGGAGGGAGGTCCTTAGTTGGGCAGTTCCCTTAAAGTGTATGTAATGTAAAGTGTATGTAAATGTGTTTTGTTCAGCTTCATTTGACTTACATTTGGTACCATCATTAACCATTTAAGGACCGAGCCTCTTTCTGAGATTTGTTGTTTAAAAGTTAAAAACATTTTTTTTTTTTTTTGCTAGAAAATTACTTAGAACCCCCAAACACCCTAGAGAATAAAATGGCGGTCGTTGCAATACTTTCTGTCACACCGTATTTGCACATGGCGGTCTTACAAGCGCACTTTTTTTAAAAAAAAATACACATTTTTGAATTAAAAAATAAGAGTTAGCCCATTTTTTTTTTTATATTGTGAAAGATAATGTTACACCGAGTAAATTGATACCCAACATGTCACGTTTCAAAATTGCGCCCGCTCGTGGAATGGGTGACAAACTTTTACCCTTAAAAATCTCCATAGGAGATGTTTTAAAAAAAATTCTACAGGTTGCATGTTTTGAGTTACAGAGGAGCTAGAATTATTGCTCTCGCTCTACCGATCGTGGCGATACCTCACATGTGTGGTTTGAACACTGTTTTCATACGCGGGCGCTACTCACGTATGCGTTCGCTTCTACGTGCAAGCTCGTCAGGACGGGGCACATTAAAAATGTTTACATTTTTTTTTCTTATTTATTTTATTTTTACACTTTAAAGAAAAAAAAAAAAACGGTGTCACTTTTATTCCTATGTAAACATCCCTTGTAATAGAATAAAAGCATGACAGGACCTCTTAAATATGAGATCTGGGGTCCAAAAGACCTCAGATCTCATATTTAGATTAAAATGAGTTACAGAGGAGGTTCAGGGCTAGAATTATTGCTCTCGCTCTACCGATCGCGGCGATACCTCACATGTGTGGTTTAAACACCGTTGTCATATGCGGGCGCTACTCACGTATGTGTTCGCTTCTGCGCGCGAGCTCGGCGGGACGGGGCGCATTTAAAAAATTTTTTTTTTTCTTATTTATGTTACCTTTTATTTTTTATTTTTACACTGTTCTTTAAAAAAAAATTGTGTAGTTTTTATTCCTATTACAAGGAATGTAAACATAGAAAAAAAGCATGACAGGACCTCTTAAATATGAGATGTGGGGTCAAAAAGACCTCAGATCTCATATTTACACTAAAATGCAAAGAAAAAAAAAAAATAATAATTTTGTCATTTAAAAAAAAAAAAAAAAAAAGGCCCTTTAAAAGCTATGGGCGGAAGTGACGTTTTGACGTTGCTTCCACCCTTCAATGGTATGGAGACGGGTGGGGGCCATCTTCCCCTCACTCGTCTCCATACCCAGGAAGGACAAAGATCCGATCGCCTCCGCCGCTATCGACGGCTCCGGTAAGCGGCGGAGGGCACCAGAGCACGGCAGGAGGGCCCTCTCCTGCCGCTGATAAAAGTGATCTTGTGGCGAATCCGCCGCAGAGACCACTATTATTGGAAACCGGACCGCCCGCCGAAGAATCTAGCTGCTGCCATACCAACGATATCCCTCTTCAATGTTAGGACGTATATCGGCGTGCAGCGGTCCGGAAGTGGTTAAGCAGTGTATTTATAAAATAATTTGCAAAGCCATTCGTCCTGCGCATTTGCATGAACATTCGTTCTGTGCGAAATTGCCAAAATCCAAATGTTCTTTGGCAGGGGCGACCCGTCCATATGGGGCGCTGCCCCCCTAATCCATGCATTCAGCTCCCTAATCTACATGCAGGGCGCCGGACACATGGATTCCAATGGGGGTTTTTTATTTAAGAAGCACATGATTAGAGCCTGAGGCTCTAATTGGCTTCAAAAAAGGGTGGGCTCGGGGCGCAGAGCACTGCGGCCTGAGCCCACCCAGTTGTGTGACAATAGCAAATTAATATTCGCTATTGTCTTCCTGATTCTCCTCCCGGCCAATCAGGAAAGCGAGACCCGAATGGACTCACTTCCTGTTTGGAAGGAGAAGCACCCAGATCCCAAGCGGGTACAAAGCCTTACATGTCTACAGATCTACCTCGGCTCTTCCCTAGTCATCTGCCTAAGGTAATGAGGCCATCCTCCTACGGAGGGGGGGGGGGGATCTCCACTCTCCCGACTGTCTACCACAGGGGGGGGTTTACCGCCACCCCCCCCCACCCCCAAATATTGAGCACCAGTCACCACTGTTCTTTGGGCTATGTTCTCTTCTAAACAAATGTTCTTTTATTATGGGCAGTAGTGAAGTGCAGCATTATGGCAACTAGATGGTGCCCAGGAACATAATAACTATTTATGTCTTTTAGCTACATTAATTTGCTAATTCCCTCTAGTGTTCTCTAGAAATGTTACATTGAGGGCTTTTATTCTCAGAGAATAGGTGCAGGAACAACCCCCCCCCCCTCTGAGTCACCCCTTGTCTCCGCCCCCTACCTGCCTGCGAGCACCGTCAATTGGTTCTACTCCATACCCACCGCCCAGGACTGCCCCTTTCTCCTCTTTCGTTGGCACATGAGCACTGCAGTAGAACTGGTTGACACCTTGTGCTGCTTCTCCCTCTCCTAGCCTGAGCTCTTCTGTCCAGGAGATTACAGGAGGCTGATACAAAGTCATATTCAGCCTGTGACTGGACGGTTAAAGAAGTAGCAGAGTGATAAATTTATCTCTATGTCACTCTGCTCTCTTCTCCTATCAGTATGCTCCTTGTCAGCACATGAACTGATTGGCTCCTTGTGCTGCTTCTTTCTTTCACACTCCAGCCCTGCTGTACTGCAGGAGGCTGGTACCAGATAACATTCAGGTACTTTTCTTGTATTTCAAAAAATATATATATATATTAATGATGTGTTAATTATTATATTCCTTTGTGTCTTTCATATCTGCCTGAAGTTCGGCTTTAGCATGGTTGGAGCCTCTTAGGTCCATGTGGCAGGCTCATGACATTTTTAAAAACTGGGAAATCTTCAGCCCCCTCCAGTAATAATCGTTTCTAATGTATAATCAAATCTTCGAGGTGCTAATCAGCATTGCCATGTCAACGGTATACGCGCCGCCGCGGCATCTTTTCCGGGCACTTCCCCGAGCAGGAGAACAAACAATGCCTTGGCACCGGCCCAAAAAATCCCTTTTATTAGCTCGCTGGACTCCATCTGATTAACGCTTTTCCTTTCAATTTCAGCGGAGTCTCTCCATGGAATACAAAGCAGAGCGGTTATGTCTTCATTAATTAAGCCCAAAGCTTTTTTTTTTTTTTTTTTCATGCCATTTCCAAAAAAGAAAAAGAAATTGCTTGCCGTACACCTGCACTTGGATTGAAAAACTAAAACCGATTGCAGGCATCCAAAGCGGGCACCTGGCTGTGCTTGCATGGACCTGTAGATGCCTTCATGGACACCCTGTGAGCCCTGAAACCCTGGAGCGCTTGATTATGCAAATTCTGACTTCAGCTCAGAAGTCTAAGCTCTGTCCCTCCCCCGCCCAAGCTGCCCTGAAAGGGTTACTCCACTCTTGATTTTTGAAAATTTTAGAAAACACAAACACCTTTGGGTGATCAATGTACATTGTGAAGGACTAAACAAACTTTGTTGCAGACATCTATCTTCTGTTGCTCTGAAGAAATATCTGTTTGTTTCACCATGTCCTTTGCGGACTGATTCTGAATAGGGGGGGTTCTGGTTCATTATAGTCACCTGGTGCGTTCCCAGTGTTCTAATGATATAAGCTGCAGTGTCTGCATCCCTTTAGAAGTTGGGGAGTATCTCACAGAGCTGAAGGTCCTATTGCAGGAATCCTGAATCTTTGCCTCTGTGCAAGAGCTGTCCAAGGATGTCAGGGACAAGATTGTAGACCTACACAAGGCTGGAATGGGCTACAAGACCATCGCCAAGCAGTTTGGGGAGAAGGTGACAATGGTTGGTGAGATTATTCCCAAATGGAAGAAACACAAAATAACTGTCAATCTCCCTCGGTCTGGGGCTCCATGCAAGATCTCAACTCGTGGAGTTTCAATGATCGTGAGAACGGTGAGGAATCATCCCAGAACTACACAGGAGAATCTTGTCAATGATCTCAAGGCAGCTGGGACCATAGTCACCAAGAAAACAATTGGTAACAACGCCGTGAAGGATTGAAATCCTGCAGCGTCCGCAAGATCCCCCTGCTGAAGAAAGCTCATGTACAGGACAGTCTGAAGTTTTCTAATGAACATCTGATAGATTCAGAGGAGAACTGGGTGAAAGTGTTGTGGTCAGATGAGACCAAAATTGAGGTCTTTGGCATCAACTCAACTGGCCGTGTTTGGAGGAGGAATGCTGCCTATGACCCCCAAGAACACCATCACCACCGTCAAACATGGAGGTGGAGACATTATGCTTTGGGGGTGTTTTCCTGCTAAGGGGACAGGACAACTTCACCGTCCCAAAAGAGACGATGGACGGGGCCATGTACCATCAAATCTTGGGTGAGAACCTCCTTCCCTCAACCAGGTCATTGAAAATGGGTCTTCCAGCATGACAATGACCCAAAACACAGGGCCAAGGCAACAAAGGAGTGGCTCATGGAGAAGCACATTAAGGTCCTGGAGTGGCCTAGCCAGTCTCCAGACCTTAATCCCATAAAAAAAATATGTGGAGGGAGTTGAAGGTTGAAGGTTCACATTACCAAACGTTAATGACGTGGAGAGGATCTGCAAAGAGGAGTGGGACAAAATCCCTCCTGAGATGTGTGCAAACCAGGTGGCCAACTACAAGAAACGCCTGACCTCTGTGATTGCCAACATGAAAACCTTTTTATTGAAGTTCGAGCTGATACATTAGGCAAAAGCAAAAATTGAGCAATATATTGAAATGACCATTTTCACCTTTAAGATACATTTAGTGAACTTCCTGATTTGCGTAGAGCAGCAGCCTTTGCTGGATGATATCGGGATCTCTCTGATTGATTTCAACAGCTCTTCAAGTCTCGTGTATTGTCAGCTCCCAGCCCCCCCCCCCCAAGCCATGCTCAATAATTTAGCTTTTTTTAAAAATGATCCTAAATCAACAGATTAGCGCGTTTGCGCGCGCGTTCGCCCAACGCGAAGCGGCTCAGAAAAGGGAACGTTGGATTTATGCGGCTGGGAAATCAGGACTTGTCCATGAATTGATGGATGTCTATCAGGTGGGTCCCGCGCCCCCCCCCCCGGGGGCCGGAATGGTAACGCGATCAGCTGGTTGGAGATGTCAGCCCTTCGGATCAGATTAATGTGAGCCGGGAAGACAATTTATGAAGCAATAAGTAAAGTGAATAAAACACGGCTGACGATTCATCTGTCACCGGCACGCCGAATCCCTACCGCCAACCTAGGAAGGAGAGGGGGACGCCAGGTCCCGCGGTGATTGACGGGTGCGCCGATCCCACATTTTGTATCATCTTATTAAATACAATTTGAGGAATATACATTATTTATGTTGAATATTGCGTAAAAATAAGAACGCGCGAGCCACGTTCAAGGTCACTGGAGTGTATGGGGGGGTTGGGGGGGGGGGCGGATTCGCCGTGACGCCGGCTTATTTCTGACTCTTATAATAGCCGGGATTAGCATAAGGCAATCCATCATTGCGGCACCGGGAACAGTTCTGGGACCTCGGCGGCTTTTCTCCTTCTGACACGTCGTATCGGAGCCGGCGCTCTGCTGGGAATAGCGCAGTGAAAAGGGGACAGATGTGGGAGACAGTGAGCCTGAGAGTTATGATGTTTATTAGTGCCAGGACTGTTTAAAATCAGAGAGGCCCCATAGAGCTATAGATAGCCTCGGTTTTACGTTCTGCCCCGCGCGCTCTTTTTGTGCGCCTTTTCCTGCCAGCTGTTCCGGGTTTTCCTCCCAAAAGTCCGCTGCGCGCCAGGCAGATGTAAACGACATTAAATTATTGCAGCTCTGTATTTGTAAATACATCATTAATTGTATTTTCAATACAAGCTGACTTGGCATCAGCCTCCTGCAATCTCTTGCACAGCAGAGCTCAGGCTGGGAGAGGGAGAAGCAGCGACCATTTGTGCCGCAGTGCTGCTATGCTAAGTAGGGGCATGCCAACAGAAGCAGAGAGCAGAGCGACAGAGATATGAGCGGCTTCTTCTTTCACCATCTAGTCACAGAGTGGAGGTGCATAGCTCCCAACTGTCCCCGATTTGGGGGGGCTGTCCCTGATTTCGAGGGACTGTCCCTGATTTGCAGCAATGTCCCTCTGTCCCTCTTTCCTCCTCATTTGTCCCTCATTTTGGTCTGATCTTTATAGAAGATGTATATAAAATACACGTTTTATCTTTCAAAAAGTGTTTCCCAGTGCTCATCTGATTTCTAAATTGCTGCATTTGTACATTTAAAAGCCAATATAAAGGAATATTAGTGGTAAAAAAATAAAAAGCCCTTGTGGATTTAATGACCTTTTTTTTTTTAGTTAGGTCTCCTTTAAGAGGGTGTGGCAGGGGGCGTGTCCTATGCCTACATACATTTGCTAGTAGGTGTCCCTCATTCCCATCTCAAAATGTTGGGAGGTATGGAGGTGGGTCAAGGAAGACCTGGGATCAAGGGAAGTGGGTTTAATGAGGCAGTCTCTTTCCATATCTAAAGCCCCATACACACTATTAGATTTTCGGCAGATTTTTTTGTCTTCAGATTTAACAAAGCCATGTAGTGCAAGGGCCTGCCTGATGGCATACGAATTGAAACTCTAATTCCCCGTACACACGATTGGACATTCCAACAACAAAATCCATGGATTTATTTCCGAAGGATGTTGGCTCAAACTTGTCTTGCCTACACACGGTCCCACAAATGTGGTCGGAAATTCCGAACGTCAAGAACGCGGTGACGTACAAGACGTATGACGATCCGAGAATAGTGAAGTTCAATAGCCAGTGCGGCTCTTCTGCTTGATTCTGAGCATGCGTGGAATTTTGTGCGTCGGAATTGTGTACACACGATCGGAATTTACGACAACGGGTTTTGTTGTCGGAAAATTTGAGATCCGGCTCACAAATTTTTGTTGTCGGAAATTCCGACAGCAAATGTTCGATGGAGCCTACACACGGTCAGAATTTCGGACAAGAGGCTCCCATCGAATGTTTGTTGTCGGAAATTCCGACCGTGTTTACGCGCAGAGCCGGTGCTACCACTAGGCAAACTAGGCAGACGCCTAGGGCGCACTGCTGCCGGGGGGGGTCCAGCCACTGGTGTTCCTACTCTCTTCTTTCTGCAGCAAGCAACTTATTTTCAGCATCAGCAGGCAGCTGATCCGTTCGCACATAGTGTCAAAGGAGCAGCGGCGACGGAGGACTGTGTCTGTGTCCTGACTCCTGAATGAATGGAAGCAAGCAAACATTCATTGATGGGCACTAGTAGGCTGCTTTTTATGGGGACGCTGGTGAGGCTGCATTTGATGGGCGCTGGTGAGGCTGCATTTGATGAACGCTGGTGAGGCTGCATTTGATGGGCGCTGGTGAGGCTGCATTTGATGAACGCTTCACTAAAAAGGTGGGGTATACATGGGCAGGGCAAAGGGGGTGGAGTCAGGGGTGGAGCCAAGGGGGGGGGTGGCAAAACAAGGTTTCGCCTAGGGTGTCAAAAATCCTTGCACCAGCCCTGTGTACGTGGCATTAAGGTTTGACCTTATATTACATGGTTTTGGTAAATCTGAAGACAAAAATCTGCAGAAAAGCTAATAATGTGTAATGGGGCCTTATACAACAGAGTTGGGAGATGCAAGGAGGGATTTGGTGGTGCTGTAGTGCTCATGTGTTAACGAGGGACATGCTGGTAGGAAAAGAAGGAGGCTTCATTCACACTGAATCCAAATTTTTCAAATGGTGAAACTTCACTTTTTAAATGAAACCTGCAGATTTAGAAATACTGACAAAAAATTGGGGAATTTGATTAATAATTCAATCGTTGATTGGGCCAGCCTGATGAACACTGGATATAAATTAAATGGATTGTTTCGGCAAGACTTCGCATTACATATTGTTGGTCAATCCAAAGGAGATTCAACTCTCAGGTTGTAACACATGTGGTCGCCTTTGTGTCTGCAAATTTGCATAGGTATTTGTCCATCGAAAACTGCTGCTACATTTGTTCTGAGCGAATGAGGAAAAACTTGAATGCCTTTCTTATTCCTTCCTCTCTACAGGTTGAATGTCATTCAAACTGTAGTGCTTGCATTAAATACCCCATTGTGGTCACTACATGGAGCTGGGAATCATAGCAAGTATTTATTTCCTATGCTCATCACCCCCACCTAGTGGCCATAGTAAGGTATTTTTTTGATTCACTCTATGTGTATGATAACATTTCACCTGTAGAGGAAACAAAAGCAGAACATTTGATTTGCCCCATTTGCACAGAATGAATGTACCAGCAGCTTCACTGAATAAGAAGCTAATTTTTATAACCACAACCCTGTAGTATGCCAGGCTAACATTGTGGAACCTAATTCATTTTCCATGGTTTACATCTGGAAAAAAAAAATATTGTTTTGACCTAAAGTATCATTTAAATACCTGTTAATTTTTGTATCAAGTTTTTTTTGTATATTTCAATTTTTTTTTTCTTGCAATTGTCAGATGAATGATGTCCTTCTTTATACATATCCTCAAAAGGATGGAAAGTACCGACTGAAGAATACGCTCTCCATTCCTGGAATGCGGGTAAGCATTGCTGTGTGTGCTGTGTATCCATATACAGTATATATATATATATATATATATATATATCTTTTCATGTGACAACACCGAAGAAATGACACTTTGCTACAATGTAAAGTAGTGAGTGTACAGCTTGTATAACAGTGTAAATTTGCTGTCCCCTCAAAATAACTCAACACACAGCCATTAATGTCTAAACCGCTAGCAACAAAAGTGAGTACACCCCTAAGTGAAAATGTCCAAATTGGGCCCAAAGTGTCAATATTTTGTGTGGCCACCATTATTTTCCAGCACTGCCTTAACCCTCTTGGGCATGGAGTTCACCAGAGCTTCACAGGTTGCCACTGGAGTCCTCTTCCACTCCTCCATGATGACATCACAGAGCTGGTGGATGTTAGAGACCTTGCGCTCCTCCATCTTCCGTTTGAGGATGTCCCACAGATGCTCAATAGGGTTTAGGTCTGGAGACATGCTTGGCCAGTCCATCACCTTTACCCTCAGCTTCTTTAGCCAGGCAGTGATCATCTTGGAGGTGTGTTTGGGGTCGTTATCATGTTGGAATACTGCCCTGCGGCCCAGTCTCTGAAGGGAGGGGATCTGCTTCAGTATGTCACAGTCCATGTTGGCATTCATGGTTCCCTCAATGATCTGTAGCCCCCCAGTGCCGGCAGCACTCATGCAGCCCCAGACCATGACACTCCCACCACCATGCTTGACTGTAGACAAGACACACTTGTCTTTGTACTCCTCACCTGGTTGCCGCCACACACGCTTGTCACCATCTGAACCAAATAAGTTTATCTTGGTCTCAAGACACAGTAATATATAGTATGTACTTATATATTTTTTTCTTGGCATGTATACACATATATGTATATTTTTACATATACACACCACACCGACATACACATAAAAGTACAATATATATAAATAGAATTTTTTTTTTTTTAACACACACACTGTTTTTTAGCGTATATTATTTTTCTCTACGTTTTTTTTTTTCTCAGATGAATCTTCTTCTTAATTACATAATCTAATATGCCTTTCAATTATTTCGTAGGAAATATTTTTAGCAGTATATTATAATAAGGTTGTTTTATTTATATATATATATATGTAGGGAAATAATATATCTCATAATAAGTGTTTTCAGCAAGGGGGAAGTTAAACTCCAGCTTTGCACATCTAATATCATCTTCTGAAGGTAGCGAAGGTCTAGTAATATCACCATAAACCGCTGGCCCTCGTTCTAACCTCGGAATACTGCCGACTGAGGTGTAATAAGAATGTAACGGCTCGTATCTTTGCTTGTAAAATTCCAGGGCTGATAAAACACAACATTAATAATAACACTTCGCTCCCTATGGACGGACGGACGCAGATTACACCTCGCGGGGGATTTGCACTTTGGTGCCTACAACAGCTGGTCTAGAAACACACAAATTAACAAGTTGGGAACTTATATATCGGGGGGGGGGGGTTGGGCACAGTGGGGCTCATTTACTAAAGAAGTACATCTTTCACTTCTCTTCTACGATTTCGACAAACCCCCACCCCTCACACTCCACAGCCACCCCCCAGGTGTTCTTTTATTTTAGAGAAAAACTTATACATACCTTTTTTCTGCAGTCTTCTAGCCAGGCCCAATAAAATCATGCCATTTTCTTCATCCTCTGGTGGTGGGTTTCATAGTTTCATAGTTGGTAAGGTTGAATAAAGACAATCAGGGCAGTCATCAGAAATTTTTGGGCCCCTTACACAGCTTTAGACCTGGGCCCCCCCGAGCCTGGCCACCAATATTCCCCAGGGCTTGCCTATGGGCCGTCCTACCGAATCTGCACACCGGCCACCTCCCCTGTACGCACTCAGCTCCCCCCAAACCTGTATATTTGTCAGCCCCCCATACACACACACACACACGCACCTGTATATATGTCAGCCCCCCCACGCACCTGTATATATGTCAGCCCCCCCACGCACCTGTATATATGTCAGCCCCCCCACGCACCTGTATATATGTCAGCCCCCCCACGCACCTGTATATATGTCAGCCCCCCACGCACCTGTATATATGGCAGCCACCCCCCCCACACACACACACACATCAGCTGTATATATGGTAGCCCCGCATACACACCTGTATATATTTCAGCCCCCCCCCCCCCACACACACACACACACACATGTATATATGTCAGCCCCCCCACGCACCTGTATATATGGCAGCCACCCCCCCCCACACACCCACACACACCTGCTGTATATATATGGCAGCCCCGCATACACACCTGTATATATTTCAGCCCCCCACACACACACACACACACACATGTATATATGCCAGCGCCTTCCCATATCTCTGTATGTTGTGTTCTCAAAGATGCACGTCCAAGAGACTTTAAAAACTATCAATACTTCCCGCTGACACCACCAATTGTGGAAGAGAGTTCCACATCCTTATCACCCTGACAGTTAAAAACCCCCTACCCAGTTTAAGGTTAAACCGCTTCTCCTCCAATCTCATTGTGTGGCTCCGTGTCCTCTTACACTCCCTGAGAGTGAAAAGTTTCATACTTACACTGGGATCACCATTGAGGTATTTGTATATATTGCTATCATATCTCCTCTCAAGCGCCAAAAAAAAGATACATTTTTTCAAAAAGATACATTTTAATCCTGCCAGTAATCCAGTGAGCTTGCAGGTTATCAGTGCTCTCTTTCTCTTCAGTGAATCAGTGATATCTCAAGAAGTGTTACCAGCCCTGTCCAGTTCACCTCTGGAAACTATAGAATGCCTTCCCCTAGGAGCAGGCCCAGGTTAACCGCAACCTGAGGCACCGAATGCCACAACATTTATGCCACCCCCCCCCTTTTGTTGCTAGGAACTGGCACAGCAACCAATGATGGTTTAGCCCAGCCACTAGCATCCTAGCAACCAAGAATACTGTGCAGTTGTGCATCAGTGGTTGCTAGGACACCGGTTGCTAGGCTGCACAGTGTCATTCATTGCTAGGATGCAGGCAGCCAGGCTGTACAGCATTGTTGGTCGTTATGGTGCTGCCTTTGCTATAATAAACCAACGACACTGTGCAACCGAGCCACGAGCATCCTAACAATCAGTTCAGTAGTAATGCTACCCTGTGAATACAGGGAAATGTTACTGAGCTGCAGTGAGGACAGAGTGTCCTGTAACCACAGTGTCGCTCCCCTCTCCCCCCTCCCCCAATTAAGTGCCGCCTGAGGCATACCCATGGTTCCCCCTTAGGATGTAGAGCCTAGGTGAGGAGGAATTGTTCTGTAGTACTAACAAACTTGTTGACCCAGGGTGACAACATTGCTTCTCTATATAGTATGATGAATGAACCTTGTCACTCTAGGACTGGTAGTGTGTTACTACCAGGATCATTCCTAAAAGTAGGCACCACAAGATACCTGCACACATGTAGAATTTTCAGATAATGATGTTGTGTGCTGGTAAAGGGTCCCTCAAAGCTGAGCACGTTCCTTGCCTTGATGTCAGCCCAAGTCAGGACCTTTGGCACATCTTCCCACCATTTAACTACAAAAGGTGCCTTTTTGTTGGTCATTGAGGCATCCTCAATGCAAGCCGAAAGTTCCAACAAAGTTCCAAGTCATAGCCATAGGCGGGGGCATATGTAAAGTGTGGTGTAAGAATATATTTGGGAAATGCTGCGCCAACTCTCATTGAAAAAGGGGGGAAAAGTAAAAACGGCCAACACAACAATCTGACTATTGTGGATATACAAGGAGCAACAAAGTGTGGCGCTGGAAGGGTATTGGTGAAAAAAGCCACAGTAAATAGTGATAATAAATGTAAAGAATAGGGGGAAGGGTGTGTGTTACCCTGAAATAGTGTAGAACCCAAGGTATTCCCAAGGAGTATATACCCGGGGGTATCTTCCACAAACACAAAGACAAATAAATAAATACCTTGATGAAAAAGTAAATATGAAAAGTGTTAGAAAATAGAACTACCTATAACTGGTAGTATTAATTTATGATACAGTGAGTATATTGTGATGGGAATGGCCTAAATAATTAGATGAGTTGTAATAACAAATCCAGATATATATAATAGAAAACACCTCAATATACTATAGGTAAGCTCAACAATATGTGTCTATCAGATTAATTGCATAATCACATATCACAAGTGTATCAGACAAATAGGTATGTAGAATATCAATGTCCGTCACTACAAAATGGGTTGGTTACGGTGTCTAGGTGACATTATCGGTGCTTCCGGTCATCACATGTGTTAAAAAGGGACTATCAGGAACATCTCTGCATATGGGGTAGGCTCTTCTCTCAGCGTGACAATATCATCTCAGGCAAAAAAACATAAAATGCCCTTACCAGAACAGGTGGATTTACAGGCCGTTGGCGGTGAGTCAGAAAGGCTTGTACCGTCAAACGGTGTAGTAGGTCCAACAGTAGAGTTATTCAGATTTGGATCCTGTCGGTAGACTTGGCTTGAAGAAGCAGAGAGTATCGCCAAATGGTGTATCCCTGAGTAGGTTAGACCGGACCCAGGTGTCCTTTCGAACCAGCTCGAATCAGCCGCCAGACACCACCTCAATACCGACCATCCACATAAAGGGGCAAGGAACAAAAGCAAAACTTCCACATGGTGTTAATCCGTTTGAAGCGTTGAAAGAATTTATTGGTAAAAAAGTTTTACGTCCAACAAATAAAAAAATTGGGTGGGAAAAACTAGGCTCACAAATGAACTGGATAGCGCAGTAAGTGATGGTTAGGGTAAAACAAACAAATCCGACGCGTTTCATCTTCTAGGACTTCTGCTCTAGGACATGTAAAGTGTGACAAAGAAAGCCATACAAAATGTGGGACAAATCTAAATATTTTCAGGCACCTTGTGGAGTGTTATTCTAGAGAATAGTGTTTTCTCTATTGTCCATTGAGGGACACGGATTGATAGTAGGAAGCCTAGGGTTATACTGCCCTACTATAAGAAGTAGGGTTAACTGCCATCTACAGGAGAAATGTACACTAAGCAAAGCGGCTGTTGATTACTATCAAGTGGTGCCCCTCAATGTAAACTAAGAAAAGGATTTTACAGGTAAGTACAAAAAATCCCTTTTTTCTATAGTGTCCGGTGAAGGACACAGCTTGATAGTGAGCAACCCAGTTTTGATTAGTGTCCATTTCTCCTGTAGATGGAAGTTAACCCTACTTCTTATTATCAAGCTGTTTCCCTCATTGGACACTGAAAAAATATTTTATGGTGAGTACAAAAATCATATTTTCTCTAGTGTCCACTGAGGGACACAGCTTGATAGAACATAGAATTTTGACTTTTTAGGCACACCAGTCAACAATAACAAAAGTCCAAGTTCTATGTTCTTTCAATAATTCCCAATAAATAGGACGCGGTACATGCACCATTTCTGTTTTCCCGTACCACTCTGTGGTGATACAAGCTAGAATTTTCAACAGCTTGATATTAAGCAACCCATTTTTGCTTAGTGTCCATTTCTCCTGTAGGTGGCAGTATAACGCTTGGTTGCAAACTATGAAACTGTGTCCCTCATTGGACTCCAAGAAAAGATGCTTACAGCAAGTACAATAAAAATCTTAATTTTAATGTTAAATTAGATGGCTTTACTGTAAATAGACTGGTTTAGATCTTTCACATTGGTACAACATCTAGCCAGGAAAGTTTGGGCCAGCATATTTTGTCCCTTTTGTCTTCTTACAACTCAAGCGACCACGAGGACTTCCCCAGAGACTTTTCTATAGCAAATTGTAATGGCGTTTCTCTTATCTCTCTACCTCGATCTTCTCATGTCAGAATGTTATACAGCCATTGAACGGTCCCATCTCATTGTTATACTTTTCTCCTAGGTGAGCCGGCCAATTGTGGAAAACGCTCAGAACGTCCTGAAAATTGAATGCATTGAGTGCTGCCTCACTCTGTCCGCCAGGTAATATGGGTTTTCTAGGTCTCCACGAGAGAGGCCACTACCTTCCTTTATGTTCCTCCAACGTGGTGGTGGGCAGTCAGCTTGAGCCCAGACAGCCATAGAGAGGAGCCATTCTTATTTTACCTCTGATAAGCTGTATTCCAACACAATCGTACTCAAAAAATTGTATCTAAGCCAAGAAAGGAGATGTTTAAACCCCAAATTAGGAACGTTATATCTTTTTTTCCTATTGGGAAAATTTACCTTTACTTTCTGTGTTGGGTGATCCACTGGAGTAAACTCCATGTGAAAAAAACAGCGCTTGCTAATGTATCAAATGAATTAATTAACATTTCATAGAGCAATATACAAACAAGCTACAAAAGTCCAAACAATGAAATAATGTTCTCCGTGATCAGAAATGTGAAATCCAGTGTGAAAAAGTTCTCTCAGGTGTATAGGGTCGCCCTAATACATATAGCCTGCATTGGCTGAATATATGGCGCAGGCAGCATGCACATTTGTTTTCCAGTGGGACACCAGTGAAGATTAAGGTAGAAATTCCTATTCACCGGACGTTGTTGACCCTCTTTGCCCTATGGCAAGAGGAGTCAAATCAAGTTTAATGGTCTCCGTGACCGGGGAAGTGCAGCCGGCTAGACCTCACACTCCCTTCTTACGATGACTCGTAGTTCCTGTGAAAAGAGATTTCTCAGTAAGCAGGGTGAGAAAGAAGAAAACCGGAGACCCTCATAGCGTGAAACGTTTCCAAAAATGTTTATTAAAATCTTTCAGCGAGGTTAACAGCTGCAAAAAAACCTTTAAAATCCTCTCCCAGACCCACAAACATGGTAGAAAACAGCAGGACCCGTCTGCCCCAGTTGGCGTGCGTTCCACCTAGCGCATAGCACACCGTGCGTCTCAGCTTGACGTGTTACGTCATCAATATGATGTCATCAGAAGCTCAGCTATGTTCTATGGATCCCTAGGGTTCCTCCAGAGTTTGCTAGGTGTTTCTTGAGCAACGAGCAGTTTTTGTCTCTCGGATAAGTTCCTACTGACACCATTGATCTTTTTAGGGGGTAATTCTTCCCAATGACCACAAGTGTGGTCATTGGGAAGAATGCTCCTTACATTGGTGGCCATTGGGAAGAATGCTCCTTACATTGGTGGTCTTTGGGAAGAATGCTTCTTACATTGGTGATCAGTGGGAAGAATGCTCCTTACATTGGTGGTCAGTGGGAAGAATGTTCCTTACATTGGTGGTCAGTGGGAAGAATGTTCCTTACATTGGTGATCAGTGGGAAGAATGCTCCTTACATTGGTGATCAGTGGGAAGAATGTTCCTTACATTGGTGGTCTTTGGGAAGAATGCTTCTTACATTGGTGATCAGTGGGAAGAATGCTCCTTACATTGGTGGTCAGTGAGAAGAATGTCCCTTACATTGGTGATCAGTGGGAAGAATGCTCCTTACATTGGTGATCAGTGAGAAGAATGTTCCTTACATTGGTGATCAGTGAGAAGAATGTTCCTTACATTGGTGATCAGTGGGAAGAATGCTCCTTACATTGGTGATCAGTGGGAAGAATGCTCCTTACATTGGTGGTCTTTGGGAAGAATGCTTCTTACATTGGTGGTCATTGGGAAGAATGCTCCTTACACTTGTGATCCTTGGGAAGAATTACCCCCTTACAGAGAGCTAAAAAGATCAATGATGTCAGTGGGAACTTATCTAAAAGGTAGAAATTGCTCTTTGCTCAAGTAACCCCTAATAACCTCTGAAGGAACCCTAGTTGAGAAACCCTGCTCTACATGATGGACCTAGCTTCCTAGTAAGCAGAGCATGACACCCATTCATAATCAAATCTGCTTCTACTGTACCATCAAATATCGATCCCTGCATTGTGTAATCATTTCATATTTCATCTTTGGATACACACATCACACCATCCTAATGTCCCTGCCGATTGCTTACAGACCCTTCTTCAATAATGAGAATTGTAATTTACCCGCAGGGTCATTACTCAACAACTGCTCATTAAGCGATCAACCTAAGCCTTGCAAGCACGCTCCAGTATCCTAAAAAGCCATCCTCGACTTAGCGCAACCTCTTCATTTGCGAAAAGGTGGAACCAATTTGCACATAACTCACCTCGGAAGCCCATAGGACGTGTGTTAGCGACATGCCTTGGCAGCTCAATACGTGTGATTTCCAACCCGCAAGGGCTTAATGATGCACAGAGAATCGCGGAGCGGGAGCATGTTTGATATTAAGCGCGTGTGTGTGTGTGCGGCATCCCAAACTTGCTGTCCTCGGCTAATGAAATTTATAAAATCGCTTTGAGGGCAGCTGTTAAGCAAACCGTATGTTTGTCGCTAAGAAACCCCTGACAGATTCCATTAGCGTTTTCTCCTTTCAAACTCACTTCTTTTTTTTTTTTTTTTTTTTTATTGCTCAGATTTTTTTTTTTTTTCCATCCTTGTAAAATTTAAAACTCATCTAAAAATCTGTCAGCATAGAAGGTTTCTGAGCGTTCTAAAACACATTTATCACTGCGAATTAACATTTTCTGATTGAACGGTTATAAAAACGCTTGTTGGGTGTCAGGTTTTGCTGCACGTTCCATTAAAGGAAAAAAAAAATAATAATGGGTCTGTTTTAATTTTCAATTTGAGTTTTTTTTTTTTTTAAGTTAAAAAATGTATAATGAACAGTTTCTATAATTTTAATATAAAATCTTTATTTTACCAAATAAGAGGTTGAATCCATACAAAAGTGATATTCTCTTTAAAAGTGGCTTCAGCCTCAGTTTCCTATATACCCTATATTGTCAAAAGTATTGAGACGCCTGCCTCTACACACACATGAACTTTAATGGCATCCAGTCTTAGTCCGTAGGGTTCAATATTGAGTTGGCCCACCCTTTGCAGCTATAACAGCTTCAACTCTTCTGGGAAGGCTGTTCACAAGGTTTAGGAGTGTGTCTATGGGAATGTTTGACCATTCTTCCAGAATCGCATTTATGAGGTCCGTCACTGATGTTGGACCAGAAGCCCTGGCTCGCAGTCTCTGCTCTAATTCATCCCGAAAGGTGTTCTATCGGGTTGGGGTCAGGACTCTGTGCAGGCCAGTCAAGTTCCTCCTCCCCAAACTCGCTCATCCATGTCTTTGTGGACCTTGCTTTGTGCACTGGTCCAAATCATTTGGTGGAGGGGGGACTATTAAAGACCACCTTAATTTCACTATCCACATTGACTCCAAAGTAATTCACTGAATATTGAAACTTTTGCCAAAAGAGTCCAATTTTCCTAATCATAGTTATCACTTCGGCACCCCTCATTTTCAAACCAGTGGGTAAACTGGCACCTTAATACAGACTGTATTAAGACACTCAATTTGTACAGGATGCTGGGCTTACTCAGAAAGCCCAGCAGCACATTATTGAAGACAGCCATGTAACCAATGCTTACATTTATTTTCCAATTCCCTCTAGCGTTCTCTAGAATGGTTACATTGTATCTCTTGTCACAAAGACATATGTATGCCCTATGCTCCTCAGCTTCATCTAGTAGCCAGAATGCTGTATTTTCCTACTGCCCATAATAAAAGAACCTTCGTTCAGAAAGGAAAATAGCTTAAAAACATTTTTCCCATCCCCCGCCCCTATTTGCACAAGATCAATGTACATGGTTATGCACATTTTTTTTTTTTTTATAAATGGACCCCTATATGTATCTAATATGGCAACAAAATAGTAATTTTAAATCAGCTGTTCTTTGCATTCCTAGATCAGCTGCATTATTCTCCTTTTTCTCCTAATTTCAAAAAATATATTTAATCTTGAGAAAAGAAAAACAACCCTGTCAAATAAACCTACTTACAGTTTATGTTTGGCACCCCTTTAAAATGATTTAGGAGTATTTGAAACCCTGAAACCACCATAAAGACAGAAAAAAACTGCATTTTTCATCAAATAAATCTGCATCGTAATGATCATTTTAGAGAAATGGAGCATGTTCACCCTATAAGCCGATATACATTTCGCTTTAATGCGCCAAATTGTATCCATTGATTAATATATTGTTTTCCCCTGTTACACACAAACCACAAAATAATTGGCTCCGTCTGCAACCATTTTTCTTTCTTCCCCATAACGGGGCACGTTCCTCCAACACCGAGGATAATTGTCGCCTGCCATTGTCGCTTGCGCTTTTCTAAAATGACGTTCCAAATTGCCGCTCTCCATGACAGTGACTTTGTCTTTGTTATCTTTAATGCGATTTGTACCCTCACACGACATTCAGATGATCTACTGCTCTCGAGGAGGCTCAAAGCATCTTGAATATTTAAGGCAATTTCGCAAGAAGATACAGTTAGCCAGACCTGAGTCAGCCTGTAATATAGACGTTATGAAATTTAATGTCACCGGTCTAGGGAAAAAATTTGCAGTGATGGAGACTCGGGCTGCAAGGGACGAAACGTTGGGCCGTTCGCAGTTTTAGCTCCAGCTGTGCCATCTTAGGATGTGACAGACTGTATAAAGTCCATCTGTCTCCATAGAAATCTTGAATTTCCTTCTTTTATTTTTCAGCTCCTGCTCGGAGAGAGATGACTGGTTTAGCTGTATCAGCAGGACTGTGCAGGAATACTACAAAGCTCCAACTGTGTCTATCTATAACAATGTAGAGGTAAGTGTAGGCTGGAGTTCCTGGGGCCCATGTCCCTTCAGCTGCTGGGTAACCGCAAATCTCCGCCTGCTAAACTGGACATGCTGTGACTTGTGGTGTCCCAAAAAGGTTGCCTGTCTCGGTGGTATTAGTGGTAATTCGTTTTCTGCACTTTTCGTTTTGGGTGTAAATCCTGCAGCTTATCAAAGTGTCACTTTGTTGTATTGCTAGACTCTGGCACTGAGGGCACGTGCCTCAGGTCTTCTGCTAAGTGGCTCAGGTTTTCCGTTTTAGTGCTCCAGGTCTTCTGTTAAGTGCCCAAGTCTTCTATTCAGTACCCTGTGTCTTCTATTCAGTGCCCCAAGTCTTCTGTTAAGTGCCCATGTCTTCTGTGAAGTGCCCTGGGTTTTCCTTCCTGTGCCCCACCACTGTGTTCTCCTGTGTGCTGCAGGTTTTCTATTAAGTGCTCCAGGTCTTCGACTAAGTGTCCCATGTATTCTGTTAAGTGCCCAAGTTTTCTGTGTGACCAAGGTCTTCTATTAAGTGCATCAGGTCATCTGTTAGGTACCCTGGGTTTTTTTTTTCCAGTGCCACAGGTCTTTTACTAGGTACCCTGGGTCTTCAACTAAGTGCCCCAGATATTCTACTAAGTGCCCAGGTCTTCTGAGTGCCCCAAATCTTCTACTTAGTGCCTCAGGTATTCTGTTAAGTGCTTGGGTCTTCTATGTGCCCCCAGTCTTCTATTAAGTGCCCTGAGTGTTCTATTAGGTGCCCTAGGTCTTCAACTAAGTGCCCCAGGTATTATATTAAGTGCTAGGTCTTCTATGTGCCCCCAGTCTTCTATTAAGTGTCCTATGTGTTCTATTTAGTGCCCTGGGTCTTCTATTAGGTGCCCCAGGTCTTCAACTAAGTGCCCCAGGTATTATATTAAGTGCTAGGTCTTCTATGTGCCCCCAGTCTTCTATTAAGTGCCCTAGGTATTCTATTTAGTGCCCTGGCTCTTCTTTTAAGTGCCCCAGGTCTTTTGCTAGCTGCCCTGTGTTATCTATTCAGTGCCCTGTGTCTTCTATTAGGTCCCCCAGGTCTTCTACTAGGAATCCTGGTCCTTCTATTCAGTGCCCTGGTCCTTCTATTCAGTGTCCTGGTCCTTCTATTCAGTGCCTTGGGTCTTCTATTAAGTACCCAGGTCTTCTTTCAAGTGCCCTGAGTTTTCTTTCAAGTGCCCTATGTTTTCTTTCAAGTGCCCAGGTCTTCTATTAGGTACCCTGGGTTTTCTTTACAGTGCCACGGGTCTTTTACTAGGTGCTCTGGGTCTTCTACTGAGTGCCCCAGGTCTTCTAGTAAGTGCCCCAGGTCTTCAGCTAAGTGCCCGCGTCTTCTACTGAGTGCCACAGATCGTCTACTAAGTAAACCAGGTATTCTATTAAGTGCTTGGGTTGTCTATGTGCCCCCAGTCTTCTATTAAGTGCCCTAGGTCTTCTATTTAGTGCCCTGGGTCCTCTATAAGGTGCCCCAGGTCTTCAACTAAGTGCCCCAGGTATTATATTAAGGGATAGGTCTTCTATGTGCCCCTGGTCTTCTATTAAGTGCCCCAGGTCTTCTACTAGCTGCCCTGGGTCTTCTACTAAGTGTCCCAGGTCTTCTATTAAGTGCTCAGGTCTTCTATGTTCCTCCAGTCTTCTATTGAGTCCCCCAGGTCTTCTACTAGGAACCCTGGTCCTTCTATTCAGTGCCCTGGTCCTTCTATTCAGTGCCCTGGGTCTTCTATTAAGTGCCCAGGTCTTCTTTTAAGTGCCCTGAGTTTTCTTTCAAGTGCCCATGTCTTCTATTATGTGCCTCAGTCTTCTACTAAGTGCCCCAGGTCTTCTATCATTAGACCCAGGCCTTCAGCTAAGTGCTCTAGGTCTTGTGTTAGGTACCATTGTACTTCAACTAAGTGCCCCAGGTCTTCTGCTAGGTGCCCTGGGTCTTCTATTCAGTGCCTGTGGTCTTCTATTAAGTGCCCAGGTCTTCTACTAAGTGCCCAGGTCTTTTATTAAGTGCACTCATCTTCTACTAAGTGCTCAGGTCTTCTACTGAGTGTCCCAGGTCTTCTATTAAATGCTCCTTGCCTTCAGCTAAGTGCTCCAGGTCTTGTGTTAGGTACCTCTGTACTTCTGCTAAGTGCCCCAGGATTTCTGCTAGGTGCCCTGGGTCTTTTATTCAGTGCCCTGGTCTTCTACTAAGTGCTCTTGGTTTTCTTTCAAGTGCCCAGGACTTGTGTTAGGTACCATTGTACTTCAACTAAGTGCCCCAGGTCTTCTGCTAGGTGCCCTGGGTCTTCTATTCAGTGCCTGTGGTCTTCTATTAAGTGCCCAGGTCTTCTACTAAATGCCCAGGTCTTTTATTAAGTGCTCTCATCTTCTACTAAGTGCTCAGGTCTTCTACTGAGTGTCCCAGGTCTTCTATTAAATGCTCCT
This sequence comes from Aquarana catesbeiana, assembly GCF_042186555.1. Taxonomy (NCBI): domain Eukaryota; kingdom Metazoa; phylum Chordata; class Amphibia; order Anura; family Ranidae; genus Aquarana; species Aquarana catesbeiana. Next base: position 22,550,028 of record NC_133330.1, on the reverse strand, counting down.
TGCCTTCAGCTAAGTGCTCCAGGTCTTGTGTTAGGTACCTCTGTACTTCTGCTAAGTGCCCCAGGATTTCTGCTATGTGCCCTGGGTCTTTTATTCAGTGCCCTGGTCTTCTACTAAGTGCTCTTGGTTTTCTTTCAAGTGCCCAGGACTTCTATTAAGTGCCTTGGTCTTCTACTAACTGCCCCAGGCCTTCAAGTGCTCAAGGTCTTGTATTAGGTGTCCCAGGTCTTCTACTAAGTGCCCCAGGTCTTTTTTGCATTAAATATGTACTCTGGCTTTCTTTTCAGTCTTGCACAGATGCACAGGCTAATTTCCTCCACCGAGATTGCTTACTCTGGTTTCAGTGCACACTGTGAGCTTCTCACAATCTTACATTAAAAGCTGCGGCAAGTCAGACAGAGCCCACCTCATTTCCTGGTTGTAGGACATCCAGCATCATCTAGACCTTTCCTCTCCAGCTTGACTGTTCCTGGCCGGCCCCTTTCATTCATTGGATTTCAGTTCTTTCATTGGTTGATGCATCACCTGTGGATGTTATCACATCTTCCTGTTTTCAAGAAGCTATCTAAAGCACCCTGCCTGCCCTGCCAACCAGCCATGACCAGCCTACATTGCATAGAGAAGCACAGAGACCTGTGATGACATCGCAGGGTCTAAAATAAGGTATTCAATGACAACAGAAATAATTTTTTAATAATTTCATTAATATGTTGAAGAGGGGGGATAGGAGGAACCAGGGAAGGACAAAACATAAACATAAGCAGAACAAACTTTAGCTGTAACCTAACAACTTCTCCTAAAATCTGAACCCTGACTCCCAAAACCCAACCCTATCCCCGAAATATAAAACAAACCTCCTAATCTTTGACCTTAACCCTAACACTGACCTAACATAACACATAAGCTAGTCCTTAGCTTGTCCTGCACCAGGAACTGCCGAACCAAACCACCACGGCTCTATGCTGTAGATGGCAGTTCCTTGCTGTGAGCGCCGATGACCCCAATCTGAGGTATTAAACACATTTATATCGACCGTTCTTTCATGCTCACTAGAGGTTGCCTTTATGAGGATTTAATATTGGTCTGGCCAGATATTCTGTAATTGGTTGGCTGTTGGAGACCTCAGCTCTCCGTGTTTCAGCATGCTGGGAAAGTGTTGTCAGGTCATTCTTTATAAACCGAACGCATATGAATTACACAGACACTGTGGCTAATTAAACACAGGTAATGAGCGAATCTAATTACCACATTTAATCAACAAAACTTGTGGAATTCATGTGTGTTCAGTATTAAAGGGATAAGAGAGGCTCAAAGGCAGGCTTTCCAACTAGGGTTCCTTCACTTGAGCAGTAAGCAATGACAGATTTTTCTCCCATCTACAACAAATACCAATGTAAGGGGGAAATTCCCAGTAACATTAATTGTCAGAGGTCACTTCTACACAGATCTCCATAGCAAGGGTTTATTTTTCCACTGACCACCAATACAAGGGGGCTTCTCTTCACTGACCTCCAATGTAAGGGGGTATTTCTCTACTGACCACCAATACAAGAGGGCTTTTCTCCATTGACCGCCAATGCAGGGGGCTTTCTTCACTGACCACCAATGCAAGAGGGCTTTTCTCCACTGACCACCAATGCAGGGGGCTTTCTTCACTGACCACCAATGCAAGAGGGCTTTTCTCCACTGACCACCAATACAAGGGGGTATTTCTCCACAGACCACCAATGCAAGGGCTCATTTCTCTACTGACCACCAATGCAGGGGGCTTTCTTCACTGATCACCAATGCAAGAGGGCTTTTCTCCACTGACCACCAATGCAAGGGGGTTTCTTCACTGACCACCAATGCAAGAGGGCTTTTCTCCACTAACCACCAATGCAAGGGGGTTTTTCTCTGCTGAGCACCAATGCAAGGAGATATTCCTCCATTGACCAACAATATAAGGTAGCATTTCTTCACTGGCCACCAATGTAAGGGGGTATTTCTCCACTGACCACCATTTCAATGGGGTTTTTATCCACTAACCACCGTTGTAAGGTGGTATTTATCCACCGACCACCAATGTAAGGGGGTATTTATCCACTGATCACCTATGTAAGGGGGCATTTCTTTACTGACCACCAATGTAATGGGACATTTCTTCACTGACCAGCACTGCAAAGGGGCAATTTTCCAGTGACCTCAAATGTAAGGGGATATTTCTCCATTGGTCAGCAATAAAGGTGGGTGTTTCTTCACTGACCAACAATGTATGTGGGGAATTCCTAAACTGACCACCAATGTAAGGGGGGATGTCTCCACTGACCACCAATGCAAGGAGACATTTCTCCATTGACCAACAATATAAGGGCAGCATTCCTTTACAGGCCACCATTGTAAGGGAGCATTTCTCCACTGACCAGCAATGTAAGAGGGTATTTCTTCACTGACCACCAATATAATGTGGTATTTTTCCATTGGCCAGCAATGCAAGGGGGTATTTCTTCACTGACCACCAATGTAGAGAAGCATTCCTCAACTCTGCAATGTACAATGATCACCCAGAAAAGAATTGTTTTTTGTTTTTTTTTTCTCAGCAAATGTGAAGTTACTCTTTAAACTGGCCATACATGACTCAGGTTTTGGCCAACTGCCACGCTTTTGTATTCTGACGGCCCGTGGGTGCCGGTTGTCTGAATACAATAGCTGGAAGTGAAAGATTCATTCATCTACATTGTTTGGATGGGTTTTTTGTGTGGATTTCCCCATATAATTCTTTGTGTATGGCCAGCTTAAATCTAGGAGCATGTCCTTGTACAGTGCTGTGAAAAGGTATTTGTCCCCATTCCTGATTTATTTTTTTGCATATTTGTCACATTTAAATGATTCAGATCATCATACAAATGTTAATATTACACAAAGATTACCCGAGTAAATCCAAAATGCAGTCTTTAAATTATGATTTCATTTATTAAGGAAAAAAAGCTGCCCAAACCTGCCTGGCCATATGTAAAAAAGTAATTGCCCCCTCTTGCTAAATCATGGATGAACTGTGATTAACCGCATTTTTTTTGGAAAGCTGAGTTAAATTTCACTTGACACACCCATGCCTTATTACTGCCAGACCGGTTGAATCAAGAAATCACTTAAAGTGGTGCTCCGGACGAAATTATACTTTTTAAATAAAAATACCCCTATAATACACAAGCTTAATGTATTCTAGTAAAGTTAGTCTGTAAACTAAGGTCCGTTTTGTTAGTTTATAGCAGTAGTTTGTTATTTTATAAACTTACAGCAGGCAGTGGCCATCTTAAGTGTGGGCATCTGAAGCCAGACTGTATTTCTTCCTGGATCTCATCCTTGCAGATCTCGCACATGCTCAGTGCAGCACAAGCAGTGTAATAGGTTTCAGGTCAGGTTTCCATAGCAACGGCAGTGTCAGAGGAAGTTGCCGCCCCTTCCCAGAAGGCATTGCAAACAGGAAATGATGCGATGGGCCACGGCCAGGGAGGAGGAAGTGAAAATTGAATACTGCAGATATACAGTAGGTGCTGAGAAAAAAAAGAAAAAAATATCCAATTCGTTTACAGTGCACAGTTTAGTGAGGGATGCTGAAGAGTTGTAAAAGTGGGTGGAACTCCACTTTAAATAGAAGCTGTCTGACAAAGTGAAGCATGCTAAAAGATCTCAAGAAGAAACACATCATGTCACCATCTAAAGAAATTCAAGAACAGCTGTGAAACAAAGTAATTGACATGTATCAGTCAGGAAAGGGTTGCAAAGCCATTTCCAGGGCTTTGGGACTCCAGCAAACCATGGTGAGAGCCATTATCCACAAATGGTGAAATCTTGGAATAGTGGCGAACCTTTTCAGGAGTGGCCAGCTGACCACAATTACTCCAAGGTCACTACAACGACTCATCCAGGAGGTCATAAAAGAACCCAGAACAACATCTAAAGAACTGCAGGCCTCACTTGCCTCAGGTAAGGTCAGTGTTCATGATTTAACAATAAGAAATAAACTGGGCAAAAATGGCCTCCATGGGAGAGTTCCAAGGCCAAAGCCACTGCTGAGCAAAAAGAACACAAAGGCTCGTCTCACATTTGCCAAAAACATCTTGATGATTCCCAATACTTCTGGGCAAATATTCTGTGAACTGATTAGACAAATGTTGAACTTTTTGGAAGGTGTGCATCCCGTTACATCTGGCGTAAAACTAAACAGCATTTCATAAAAAGAGCATCATACAAACAGTCACATATGGTGGTGGTAGCTTGATGGTCTGGGGCTGCTTTGACCTGGATGACTTGCCATAATTGCTGGAACCATGAATTCCGAGCTCTACCAGAAAATCCTAAAGGAGAATGTCCGGCCTCAGTTCCTGACCTCAAGCGCACTTGGGGTTATGCAGCGAGACAATAATCGGAAATAAAGCAAGTCAACCTCTGAATGGCTAAAAGAAAACAAAATGAAGGTTTTGGAGTAACCTTGTCAAAGTCAAGACTTAAACCCGTTTGAGACTGTGGCATGACCTTGAACAGGCTGTTGATGCTGGAAAACCCTCCAACGTGGCTGGCTTAAACCAATTGTGCCAAGAAGAGCGGGTCAAAATTCCTCCACAGCAATGTGAAAGACTCATTGCCAGTTATCGCAAATGCTTGACTGCAGTTGTTGCCTCCAAGGGAGGCACAACCAGTTATTAGGTTTAGGGGGCAATTACTTTTTTCAAATAAGGCCAAGGCAGGTTTGGACAATTTTTTTCCCCTAATAAATGAAATCATCATTTAAAAATTGCATTTTGTATTTACTCTGGTTATCTTTGTTTAATATTAAAATTTGTTTGATGATCTAAATCAATTAAGTGTGACAAATATGCAAAAATATAAAAAAAATCATGCTTTTTCACAGCAATGTATATTAACAAAGGCAAGTCACACCCTGTTGCAGTTTTGTTGCACCTGCAATTATGTGGCCTTGCTGATTACCATCTTTTTAATTTCCCCTTCCCTATTGACTTCAATGCCTTTTGCTTAAGGGTCCTTTTACACGGCCATCCCCTGGTCCATTCAGCAGGGCGGTCCGTAAACTTTTGTGACATTCGTGCCCATTCAGTTTCTTTCTACATTTTCCAACAGAACCTTTTGCAGACACCTGTATGGGCAGCCGGACGAAAATGAATTTGCGCCCGTTTACATCAGGCCACCTCCAATCCATTGGGTTTACGTCTGGAGAAAAGGAAAAGGACACAGTCCTTTTCAATTGTTATTTTTCCGGACCTGGATGGAATTGGAGGTAAGCGGATGTAAACAGATGCATATCCGTTTACATTCACATGCCAAAACTGACAGGCGGACCAGATCGTAAAAGGACCCTTGTGGTAAAATTTTCCAGAAGTGTCCAAAATTTTACCAAAATTTTGGCAAAAGCAAAAACTCCCAATTTTTTTTTTTTTTAACACTTCGCAGTGATGAGCAGTTTTCAGAAAACCACGAATATAGCCTACAAGTCAGGGGTTGAGGTCAAATATCTGCCTGTAACCTCAGGTCAACAGTGCTGGGACATAGTGATGGGATCCCCTGACCCCTGTCACCACTGCCCTGTGCATACATATGGCAGGGCTCTGATGGTTGGATATAGTGCCATGTATCAGATATGGCATACAGGACTCTGGAATATACATGAAGGCCTCAGGTCTCTGCTCTTAAAGTCTCAGCGTCGACCCTCATTTTTACCAGCAAATAATGATCTAGCCCACCCTCCGCCCCCAGCCCAAGCCTGAGAAGTAAAAAAAATTGAAACCACCTCACAGCTGGCAATAAAATACTATTGTTATCACCACCGCATAGTAGAAAAAAATCTTATTCAGAGTGTGAAACAATTCAACAATTAAGAAAAGTAATTTTCAGTCGGGGAGGATTCGGTCTGGCCCAACCGCTGAGATTTATATTTGTGGTAAAAATAATAAAATACTTACGGCTCCACTCAACTCCCAGGCCTGGAATTAATTCCTGTGATGCGAACTCATTATATTGCTAAGATTAGCAAGCTAGCGCTCTCTGCGGGCAGTTTACCGACTTCAAGCTGTTCATATATTATTCCACTCAAAGAGTAGACCAAGCTGGTGGCGCGGCAGCCGGCGGAAAAACAATATACCTGGATAATCACTGCTTCTTTCTGGAAATAGTGTAAAATCACAAGACACAATACGTAGCCTCGGGGAATGATGTTTAGAGACTATGGGCCTGATTTAGTAAAGAAAACGAACAAGGGCAGGCAGAAACCTCTATGGCACACGTGCGGAAGTAGGCGCGCACAGTGAACGCCATCCTGGAACCGAGCTAGCAGAATAACAAACAAATGTGCATTGAGTACAGCGTGGTCCTGGTTTGCAGTGTGGGTTGAAAATCCAGATAATACTGCCTTTGTGCCTTCTGTTCTGATAAGAAATATCCAAATTTTTATAAAAAAATAAAATAAAAAAAGATAACATGACTGGCTCGATAAGCAATTAAATGCGCAAGCACCAAACCTGGCAGAGTTAAAGCAGAATGGGGCTCTGGGCAAGGTTTAGCTTCCCATACCCTTGATTGACATTGATAAAGATTGCAGTAGGAACAGAGAAGTTGCTCCATTTGCATTGTCAGTACTGGCATGGCACCTTCAGACAATAAATGCCTAAAGAACACAGTGGAGTCAGAGGCAGGTGCACAATGGTGACCAATTGCACTATCCCCCTGGTTTACTGCAGAAGCATAAACGTTGTAGTTGGTTCCTCGGACATGCATTGGGCCACAGGCGCCTGTCTAGGCTGCCATGCAGGTGATTTTGATGTAGGTAGGTTGCAATTGGCCCCCTGGACATACTGAATCACCCGGCCATAGGTTCCTGTCCAGGTTGCCTTACAGGCTCTTCAGGTTGTAGGTAGGTAGGCTGTAGTTGGCTCCCCAGATATATCCTGGGCATAGGTGCACCCCAAAGCTCAAACACGCATATATACTTTGTGTGTGTGTGTGTGTATGTATATATATGTATATGTGTATATATATATATGTATATGTGTATATATATATATATATATATATATATATATATATATATATATATATATATATATATATATATATATATATATATACACATAGCAGCAGGGCAATGGACATTGTCAGTAGAGCAATGGACGGTGTCAGTAGGGCAGAGATTGATGTCAGTAATTTTTTTTTCTTTTCTTTTATTATTACTTACCATTTTATTTAATTTTTTTTTCTTTTTTTTTTACCATATTTTTTACAATAATTTTTTATTATTATTTTTTTTACAGTTTTTTTAAGAGCCCCATTGGCGTGCTTTGGTGAAATATCAGGGGTCTAAACAGACCCCTGATGTCAAACTTTTGAGACAGAGAAAGGGACTGGGGACAGAGATTCCTCAGTCCCTTTTTCTGAAGCCAAGCAGCAGGGGGAATCTGTGCAAAACAGGGTGATTAGGGTGTGCCCAGGCACACTTGGCACACCTGGCACACCCTGTGCGCATGCCTATGATCCTGGGCCATACGCTCTTATCTAACTTGTCTTGCAGATGAATTGGTTATAGGTAGGTTGTAGGTAGCTAGAGTGTAGTTTGTATCTCAGACGTCCAGCAGGCCATAGGCTTTTGTCTAGGTTGCCTTGCAACTGATTTGGTTGTAGGTAGGTTGTAATTGCCCCCCAGGACACATCATTGGCCATATGCTCTTGTCTTGGTTGCTTTGAGAATGATTCATTTGTAGGTAGGTTGTAGTAAGTCCCCAGAACATCCACTGGACACCAGGTTACCTTTCGGATAATTCAGTTGTAGGTAGGTAGGCTGTAGTTAGCTCCCCGGACTTATCCTAGGCCATAGGCTCTTGTTTAGGTTTCCTTGCGAAAGATTCAGTTGTAGGTAGGTTGTACTTGACCACTGGGACATCCACCAGGCCATACGTTACTGTGCAGATTTCCTTGCAGGTGATTCAGTTGCAGGTAGGTAGGCTGTAGCTGGCTTGCTAAACATATCCCAGGCCATAGGCTGTTGTCTAAGTAGTCTTGCAGATGATTTGGTTGTAGGTAGGTAGGTTACAGTTGGCCCCTCGGACATCCACTGGTCCATAGCCTTCTGTCTACATTGCCTTGAAGATGATTTGGTTGTAGGTGGCTAGAGTGTAGTTGGTCCCTCAGATATCCAACAGGCTATAGGCTTTTGTCTAGGTTGCCTTGCAGGTGATTTGGTTGTAGGTAGGTTGTAATTGGTCCCCAGGACACATCACTGGCCATATGCTCTTGTCTAGGTTACTTTGAGAATGACTCAGTTGTAGGTTGGTTGTAGTTATTCCCAGGGCCATAGGTTCATGTCCAGGTTGCCTTGCGGATAATTCAGGTGTAGGTAGGTAGGCTGTAGTTGGCTTCCCGGACATATCAAGCAGGACATAGACTTTTGTCTTGGTTGCCTTGCAGACGATTTGGTTAAAGGTAGGTTGCAATTAACTTCCTGGACATATTGCTGGCCATATGCTCTTGTCTAGGTTGCCTTGAGAATGACTCAGTTCAAGGTTGGTTGTAGTTATTCCCTGGGCCATAGGTTTCTGTCCAGGTTGCCTTGTGGAAGATTGTTGTAGGTGGTAGGCTGTAGTTGGCTCCCTGGACATATCCCAGGCCATGGGCTCTTGTCTAAGTTGCCTTCAGATGATTTGGTTGTAGGGAGGCTGTAGTTGCCCCCCCCCCCCCCCTTGACATTCACTGGGCCATAAGCTCATGTCCAGGTTGCCTTGAGGATAATTTGATTGTAGGTAGGTAGGTTATAGTTGGCCCCTCAGACATCCGCTGGGCCATAGGCTTCTGTCTACGTTGCCTTGAAGACGATTTAGTTGTAAGTAGGTAGGTTGTACTTGGAACCCCAGACATCCATCAGGCCTTGGCTACTATCTAGGTTGCTTTGCAAGGTGATTTAGCTCTGGGTCAAGCAAATATGCAAGGGAATTGGGCAAAAATGAATGTACTTTAGGCTATTTTCTGTTCTGATATAGTGCATTTTGGCCACTTGATAGAGCTGAGGAGCGAAGGAAATACACATCTGTCTTTGTAGCAAGAGATATAATGTAGCAATTGTTGAGTTTTTGGTAATTCCCTCTAGCATTCTCTAGAAATATTACGTTTTATCACTTGTTACAGGGACCATATGTATTGCCGATGCTCCCCATCTAGTAGCCAAAATATGTTATTTTACTACTGCTCATAATAAAAGAAAATTTGTTTGCACAGGTTCAGATTTGCTGGATGAATAGCTATGCATTTTTTTTTAATAGACCCCAAATTCTGTTTTTTACCATTTTATACATATATTTAAATGTTATATTTTTTTTACAGACATTTAAATATATTTTCTTTGGAAGACCTGTATGGGTCTGATGCAGGTTTTTTATATTGTTAAAGCACAGCTAATTCCAAATTGCGTAAGCAATTTGTCATCCTGTCCTGTTTATTGTGCGAGACACCCCCCCCCACCACCATTTCTCCAAAATGATGTCACACCTCCACCTAGTGGCAAATGTAAAGAGCAGCAGATTAAATAAAGTCTATGTCCGTCATACCTCCCAAATTTTTGAGATGGGAATGAGGGACACATATTAGAAAATAAATGTATGTGTAAGACACACACACCCTGGCCACGCCCCTTTAAAGGGGAAGTAAACAAAAAATGTATGAGACACACAACCCTGGCCACGCCCTTTTAAAGGGGAATTAAACAAACAAAAAAAAAAAGATTAGTAAACCCACAAGTGCTTTTTTTTTAACACAACTATTCCTTTATTTTAGAAATTCAATGAAAGGTTTATCACTGGGAAACACCTTTTGAAAGATAAATAGACCATTTTATATAGAAATATATAGATCAGACCAAAATAAGGGACAGATTAGGAGGAAAGAGGGACATTGTTCCAAATCAGGGACAGTCCCTCCAAATCAGGGAACATTTGGGAGCTATGATGTCATTGGCTGTCAATGTTTTTGATATAAGGTCCCTCAAATGCAGCCTTTGACATCACCAAAGGGCCACACCTAATATTCAGCGAATGTAATTGCAAGAGGAGATGGTCAGAGATTGAGACACACTACAGGAGGAGGTCAAAGGTTATATGTTTGTTCTACAAACAAAATACCAACCAAATCGTTCTCTTCGTTCCTCCTAAAATCCTAGTTGCTCTCTAGTTCCCTCATCACCTCCTCCTATGCTCTGCTCCAGGACTTCTCCCGAACCTCTCCCATCCCTTTGGAATTCTCTACCCCAATCTGTCCGAAGATCTCCAAATCTATCCATTTTTAGGCAATCCCTGAAAACCCTTCTCTTTAGAGAAGCCTATCTTGCCTCCACCTCTTGTATCACTTGTAATCCTTCTGGATAGTAAGTTCTATGAGCAGGACCCTCTGATCCGGCCTGTATTGAATTGTAACTGTACTGTCTGCCCTCATGTTGTAAAGCGCTACGCAAACTGTTGGCGCTATATAAATTCTATATAATAATAATAAAAATGTGTTCTCAAAAATAGAACTCAGTCCAAGAATCTTACAGTTGATTGTATTCCAAATATCAAAGTGTGTGCATCGCTACATATTTGTAAAATATATTGCAAATACATTTATGTGTTACTAAACCCACAACAGTAAAATCAGTCTGTATATGCTGTAAAGCATGCTTGTTGTACTCACTGCGGAACCTAAGGGGTTAATCCTCCGCATTGTGCGTAAAGGCTGTGTGATCCTGTCTTCTCTGATCCTCCCCTTCTTCCACTGTCCCCAATCCATTTCCTGATAGAACAGAGACTTAAGAGTCAGGCTGCCCATGCTCAGTTTGGTGTGTATTGCTAGAGAGGGTTTTTTTTTTTCTTTGGAGAGTGCATGCGATCCGCACAAGGCCAATGAGCATTGTCCAGACAGAGGATCAGGGGGGAAATTAAACCTCCTCCTACAAGCTTTAACCAGACACTGATAGGAGTCACAAGACTGCTATATACTGCTGATTAGAAAAGGTATTTAGCAGTTTATATTTACTAAAATAATTGCATTTCCATGTTCTGTGTACTGTGGGAGATCCAGATATAGTGACTGCAGGCTCCTGGATTTAGTAATACTTTAAATATATATATATATATATATATATATAACGTACATAAATACAGTGGAACCTTGGATTACGAGCATAATCCGTTCCAGGAGAATGCTTGCAATCCAAAGCACTCGCATATGAAAGCGAGTTTCCCCATAGAAGTCAATGGAAACTCAGATAATTTGTTCCGCATTGATTTCTATTGAATGCAATACCGCATGTGGCCAGATGTGGGGGTGGTGCTGGAGAGCCTCGGAAATACTCGGGGACAGCTCGGCTGAACTCGGAAAGCCTCGGAGACACTTGGGAATGGAGTATTTCCGAGTGTTTCCGAGTATTTCCGAACCGTTCTGAGTGTCACCGGCGCCCCCTGCATCTCTGGCCAAATGCGGTACTGCACACCCCATTAGCTTGAATTCTGCTTGTTTTTCGAGACAACACTCCCAAACCGAGTCAGAATTAAAAAAAAAAAAAAAAAAGTTGCTCGTCTTTCAAAACGCTCGTTAACCGCGTTACTCGTAAACAAAGGTTCCACTGTAAATATATATGTGACATCACCTGAAAACAGGCAAGACACATTTTGTGGTCATACGACTATCAATATTTATGGACAGAAGATTTTCGCGTGTATCTAAACTCTCTGATTTGTGTCTCTTCAGGTGCGGGAAAGGCTGGGGATGTGTCTGGGGGAGAGGCCGCCCAGCGTGGTGCACATGTCCCATGCCATGATGTGTATGAACTGCAGCAGTGACTTTACACTGACGCTGAGACGCCATCACTGTCACGCCTGCGGCAAGGTGAGCTTTGTGGTCGTCTGCTGCATTCTTCAACAGAGGAGACGTCTTCACCCCGCCTGGAGATTTTCCTGCTTACTGGATCGTTTTAGGAAACACACCAAATGCTTCCAGTTATTGCCTGGAAATGCTTGTTATGCCGCGTACACACGAGCGGGCTTTTCGACCAGACTGGTCGGACGGTCTATCCAACGGACTTTGGGCGGACTTCCGACGGACTTTCCGAACAAACGGACTTGCCTACACACGATCACACCAAAGTCCAACAGATTCGTACGTGATGACTTACGACCGGACTAAAATAAGGACGTTGATAGCCAGTAGCCAATAGCTGCCCTAGCGTCGGTTTTCGTCCGTCGGACTAGCATACAGACGAGCGGACTTTTCGATAGGAACTGGGTCCGGCGGAGTTCTAACGTAAAGATTTGAAACGTGTTCCAAATCTAAAGTCCGTCAGATTTTTGACCGAAAAAGTCCGCTGCAGGTCCGATGAAGCCCACAACACGGTAGAATTGTCCGCCGGACTCGGTCCGTCAGACCAGTCCGGTCGAAAAGTCCGCTCGTGTGTACGCGGCATTAGAGTTATGGATCATGCTAAAGTTGAGCTCCAGACATGCAGCCAAATGAAATAGGTCTATGGGACCAGTCAAAGGACTTCTATTTCTATCCATCCAGTCCTGAGATTTACACAGCTCTGCCACTCAGCATAGTCCTGCCTGGCAGGGCAAGAGACCTGATTTTTCTTTGCTGCAGTTAAAGCGGTGTCCCACCCCAAAAAAAAAAAATGTAAAAGCCAGCAGCTACACATACTGCAGCTGCTGGCTTTTGACAATCAGACACTTACCTGTCCTGGAGTCCCGCGATGTCAGCACCGCAGCTGATGTTTCCATCAGCTGTCGGGTGCTGCCGCCGCCATTGCGGGTAAGGATACCCGGAATTGTAGCCTTACGACTTTCAAGCCGGGAACCCTACTGCGCATACGAGAGGCCCTAAACCTCTTTCCTACTGGCCCGGCGACAGGGAGAGGGGGAGGAGGGAGCCCCACGGTGATGTCACGGGCTGCGGCCCGGACTCCCGGAAGTGGGAACAGGTATATTATGAGCTTTTGGGTGGAACTCCGCTTTAAAGAGGTTGTAAACCTCCCTGTGTAAGTTATAAGTAGAATACTGTGTAACTAGAATAAGGCTTACCTATAGGTACTGTAAATATCTCCTAAACATGCGCCGCGTGCGCGGGAGTGACGTCACGCGGCTCCGGCCAGTCACAAAGACCACGCCCCCCCCCGGAAGGAAGACGGGTGAAGATGGATGCGGCCTGCAGCGGCGACGATGCAGGCTTCGTTTGCAGGTAAGTGTCACATAATGTGCCAGTAAGCATTGCATACTAGCACATTATGCCTTTACTTTGCAGGGAAGAAGAAAGGAAGAAAAACCCCACCAGGGTTTACTTCCTCTTTAAGTTACACTTACAGGTCGTGTCCCTCCCCCCCAGTCTGTGACTGGGCAGTGAAAAGAGAAGCAGCAGATTGATGGGCTCATCTCTCTATCATGCTGTTCTCTCCTCCTATCAGCATGCTCTTAGCTAATAAACACTTCAGCACAACTGATTGGCTTATTTTGCTGCTTCTGCCCCTTCCAACCGCAGCTTTGCTGTACAGGGACTGCAGGCTTCCATGACATTTTGTCACATTGCCATAGCACTGGCGTTATTTTGTCGTCTCTGAAAACAGGTTCAAGTTGCCCTTTTTCTTAAGTGTTTGAGTGGTCAAAAATTCCATAAAAATGATTTTGGATTTCGGTCTCTCTCTTTTTTTTTTGACAGATCGTTTGCCGCAGCTGCTCCAGAAACAAATACCCTTTGAAGTACTTAAAGGACCGTCCGTCCAAAGTCTGTAATGGCTGCTATGCGGAGCTGCGGAAAAGAGGTGAGTGCAGCTGCAGCATCGTCTTCTGTTCGGAGGACCTAACTCTACGGGCCAGTTCACACCACATGCAGTCCAGTGCGTTTTTATTTTTCTGCGTCAAAAACGCATGGAAAGTAGGTTATATGGTTTCCAATGGCATAGTTTACACCATGTGGTCAGTTCCAGGGCTTTCCAGTTCCAGAAAAAAAAAGGTAGAACATGTTGCATTTTTCCTGCACTGGACTGTACTGGAACGCAGTAAAAAGCATCAAAAACACACTTAAACACACTGGAATGCATCAAAAATGCACTGGACCCTAGTATAGTGAAAACAAACAGGAAAAAAGAAGAAAACAAGCACCTGAAAAGCATCCGGAAATGCATCAAAAACGTGCATGCAGAAACGGATCTGGAACGGATCCGGAGTGCGTTTTTATGGTGTGAACCAGCCCTACGAGAGACTGCTTTGTTACAAATAGGAGATGCAGGAAGCAGTGGTGGTTGGTGTTTTGTTTTTTTTTTGGAGGGGGCAGCAAACAACCACAACCCCCCCCCACCCGCTGTAGGTCGGTCAGTCAGTGGTCAGGTCACCCACCCCCCCCGGTTGGTCGGTCAACAAGCCCAGCACTTACCCCATCTAGGTTGCAGGCGGGCAGCAGGCTCCTACGGGCGGCAGGCAGCAGCTCCTCTTCTACACCACAGCGGCTTCCGTCATGTGTCTCCTTCCTCCTCCTCCTCCTCCTCCTAGGCGTTCAATAGCATCATCTGTCCTTTCAGCCAATCGGGTGAAGGGTCTCAGGACCCGCTTCCTGATTGGCCTGGGGGAGGATCGGTGTGGCAATGGCAAATATTTATTCGCAATTGTCACACAACTGGGTGGGCTCAGAGCGTAGTGCTCTGCGCCCCGAGCCCACCGTTTTTTTTTTAAGCCTATTAGAGCCTCTGACTCTAATCCTGTGTTAAAAAAAAAAACATTGGAATACATAGTCTGCCACCCGTGTACTGCATTTGGCCAGAGGTGTGGGGGCTCTAGTGACACTCGGAGACGCTCAGAAATACTCAGAAACACTCGGAAATACTCAGTTCCCAAGTGTTTCAGAGGATTTCCGAGTGCATCCGAGCGATCTCCGAGTCTCTCCCGCCTCACCCTCCACCTCTGGCCACATGCAGTATTGCATGCAATAGAAGTCAATGTGGAACGAATTATCTTCGTTTCCATTGACTTCTATGGTGAAACTCGCTTTGATATGTGAGTGCTTTGGATTACAAGCATTCTCCTGGAACAAATTATGCTCATAATCCAAGGTTCCACTGTATATAGATCAGACCAAAATGAGGGACAAATGAGGAGGAATGAGGGACAGAGGGACATTGCTCCAAATCAGGGACAGTTGGGAGCTATGGTTAAGACGTTGCCTTTTTATAGACCACCATCATGTTACAAGAGACTGCTAAAGATTGCTTACAATTTACAGGATATGACCAGTGGACCTACAGTTGACCTGCCATGCCTCTCAACCATCCCGATTTCCGCAGGACTGTCCCGGGATTTGGATCAAATTCCAGAGTCTTGTGGACCCACCCGATGTCCCAAAACTCGTTTTTCTTCCCATTGACCACCAACCGCGGGGCATTACATTTTTCTCCTGCTGACCAAAGATGCTGGTCATTTATTTCTCCCATGGACCGTGCACAGTGGGGCATTTTTTTTTCTAACTGACAAAGAAAAAGACAACAATATCACTTATTGTTAGCGCTGTATTCCAACGCTGTGGGACAAAGTTAGAGCAACACGAAAAAACTGCATCTTCCTATTTTAGTGCTATATCTCCACCTACTGGTGGGACTTGGCTATTACATCACAAAGAGAGTCTTCCCTTAAATCATTGCTTTATTTGGTTTTGCAGAGCTTGCAACAGCCAGTGCAAATTCCTCACCTCAAATGCCAAGATCCGCATCCAGCACCTTTACATCCATGTTTCAGAGCATCCACCCATCTTCTTTCAAGAGGCATAAGAAAGTCCCATCAGCTCTGATGGAGGTAAGACGATCGCTGCCCGAACTTAACATGCATTCTGACCGTGCCTCAGGTTCAGACGCACACATTTTTAAAATCTTAGCCATCTTGTTAAGTATTTACTATGCATTTAAAAAGCACATTTGAGAAGCCTTTTGAAAATCCTACCAACTCCCGATTGGGAGTTCCAAAGACAGATCACCTTCATGGGAATGTTGGTGCAGCTTTAAAAAAAGCATTTGGAAGGATCAGCCATGCATTTTCTGAGTATTAGAAGCAGGGCTACTGTTAGAAACCACAAGGTCCCATACAGCCAACCTGACAGGTACCCCCCCCCCGACCCAAACACACACAGTTTACTATGCTTCAGTTATGAATACAGTGAGTGATTGGTACCGATCACTCATTATGTTCATTCAGGAAAGGAACAACATATTTACCAGACCCTTCCCCCACTCTCCATCATGAAGGATCCTATTATATGCCTGCAACTGCCATCAGGAAGGAGAGGAGGGAAGCCTGGGGCGAGGGGTAAATGTATGGTGCACAGGGAGGGTGATCAGTGCGGCGGGAGGGGGGGGCAATTACTGCTACCAATCCCTTGTATGGCTCTCTCTGCAGCAGATGAAAGCCAGCAGGCGGTAGAGGAGAAGATTCCAGCTTTCAGCTAGCCATAGATAAGATAGCCATACAGGGGATCGGTTCCAGTAATTACAACCCCGTGCCAATCACCCTCCATGCCCACATTTGATTCACCCTGCTGCCTGGTCCGCCAGTGGCCTCGGTCCCATACAGGAGGACTGGTGGCACCCCATTATCCATGGCCCTGATTGGGAGAATACTGTGCTGCGTTCACCAAATTTACTAGAGCTATGCAGACATACAGCCAGTGCTATTGTTCAGGGGTCAAGAAGACAAAACAGGCCCATTGGGGTCCCCAAGGAGCCAAAAGCAATAGCTGTATGATCAGGATGGATGATGTCACTTCATATGGCAGCCCCTTGACTTGGGCACACCTTGTTCATGGGCATTCATGAGAAAGGGAACAGGCACATAGATGGAGCAACAATGATAAGAGTCAGGGAGAGTGTACATTATTCCTTGGCACTGGTCCCTACGTCCGCCATTGTAGTTAATGCCAGGTTCTCAGTGAATGTTTCAGCTCTGGATTGCAGTGCTAAGCCTCAAGCAGTTATTACATGATAAACAGTCTTTGAAAGTGATGTATAAATCTATCTTACAGCATTATAAAATGTAAACTCCTTCACAGCCTCACTAGAGCCTGTATGGAAAATTAGCTGTCTTCATATATCTCAATTTTATAAGGCTGTAAAATGTGTTTTCTCTGATTGACTAGGGCTGGACTTGGTACGCAACCAACAACACATTTTATACATTACACCTAAACTTTCCAATTAAGAAGGGTAGTAAAAGTCAGCTGTAAGGTGGGGATTTTGCAAAAAATGTTAAAGAAGTGTTTTAGCAAACAGTGTGTGCGGGAGAGGATTATGGAGGGTATGACAGTGAGCAGTAGGTGCAGGAGAGGAGCACGGAGGGTATGACAGTGTAAAGTATGTTCAAGAGAGTTATGTGCAGGGTATGACAATAGGCACTATGTACAGGAGCAGAGTGGAAGAGGGTATAACAGTGAGCACTATGTAAAGGAGTAGAGTGGAAGAGGGTATGACAGTGGGCAATATGTATAGGAGTAGAGTGGAAGAGGGTAGGACAATGGGCAATATGTATGGGAGAGGAGTGGAAGAGGGTATAACAGTGGGCAGTATGTACAGGAGAGGAGTACAGAGGATGTGACAGTGGGCAGTTGGGCAGTATGTGCAGGAGAGGAGTTGAAGAGAGTATGAGCATGGGCAGTATGTGCTGCAGAGGAGTTGAAGAGAGTATGACAGTGGGCAGTGTATGCAGGAGAGAAGTACAGAGGGTGTGACAATGAGCAGCATGCTCAAGGCAAAAGTGTAGAAGGTATGACAGCAGACAATATGTATGGGAGAGGAGTGGAAAAGGGTATGACAGTGGGCAGTATGTACAAGAGGGAAGTGCAGAGGGTATGACAGTGGACAGTATGTACAGGAGAGGAATGTGAAGGGTATGACAGTATGTACAGGAAAAGAATGTAAAGGGTATGACAGAGGACAGTATGTACAAGAGATGAATGTGCAGGGTATGAAAGTGGGCAATACGTACAGCAAAGGAATGTGAAGAGTAAGACAGTGGGCAGCATGTGCAAGAGAGCAATGTGAAGGGTATGATAGAGGACAGTAGGTACGGATTGTGAAGGGTATGACAATGGGCAGTATGTACAGGAGGGAAGTGTGGAGGGTATGTCAGTAAAATGTTTGTGTAGAGGAGCGCAGAGGGTATGACAGTGGGCTGTAGGTAAAAAAGAGGAGTGTGGAGGATATAATGTTGGGTAGTATGAGCAGGATTCTGTTGATTCTAAAGGAACAGTCCATCGAAAAAGTGATTCTTCTGTCGTACCATGGGTACCTATCTATCTGGGTATCTATGTCAAGATAGATCATTTTCTGATGCCTTAAGCAGGGTATTCGCATTCAGTTTTTTTTTTCCTTGTTCAACCAGCAGGTTGAACAAAACTAACAGATCTCTGTATCAACACAAGTAATATGTGATGCAAGGATCTCCCCCATATTGTATTCTGACAGGGGATTCCCCCACCACCAGAATACACAGAGCAGCACTTGCAACCATTGGCCAGAATTCTGGTTTTCCAACGTGAGTGTTCGACAGAACCAATTTTCATCCATGTATACCCAGCTTTAAGGTGTTTTTGTAACTTTAGCAACAAGACTGTCCCATTGCAATCTCTAAGCATTGGAAATCACCATAAACAATTTTAGTTGAAAGGCAACCTCTTGTTTCCAGTATCTGAAACAACAATGTATAAAAAAAAGTAAAACTGCTTTAAAACAACAACCCCAAGTATAAAACATTCCCTTCCCTCTTCCCAGGCAGCAGCATCTGGAGAAAACGCTACAATCAGCGGCTACTTACACCGGTGCAAAAAGGGCAAAAAGTACTGGAAGAAACGCTGGTTTGTCATTAAAGGCAAAGTACTATATACCTACACTGCCTGTGAGGTGAGAGCAACACCACTGTCCACACTACTTTCTCATGCATGGTCATTGTCCCCATTGGATTTCTGGAACATTGTGACATGAAAAGTGGCTTCCCACCTTCAGAGCACCAGGGTGTTAGCTGAGGCCTTTTATTGATTGAATATGATAAGGGTTTTCTTTGTGAATTGGAGATGAATGTATTCTTAGACGTGTTGTATCTTGTGTGCAAAAACAGTGAGAGCCAACATTATTTAACTTTACAATTATATAGGCTGAAATAACTAACAACCATCATAAGAAAATAATAATAAAGAATGATGATAATAATAATAATAATTATGATAATATAGCAAATGTTGGCTGAAGGTGGGGGGTCACTTTGATCCATTTTTTTTCTTTAAATCCCATATTTCCATGTCAGTAGATTGTGATGTGAGGTGCCATATGCCTCACTAATTAGGTCACATGCTCTAAAGCTGAAATATTGCTATGGCCCTCCAAATGGAGAGCACCTTGTGCCTGGTCCACTTTAAAGGCCCTTCCATATATTAGACACTGTATCTCACCATGTAGTAACACAATCAGGCTTGTTCAGTAGGGCATCGAGTGACATCTAGCAACAAATCTGAATTTTTGTTTCACTAATCTGAACTGAAATTCGATCCAAGGGCCATGTCAGATGGGAAATTTGATTTGCAGCAATACTCTAAAAAAAAAAAAAAAAAAAAAAATGAACATCAGCTATCTTCTATGAAATCAGAAGCTAATTTTGCAATGATTTGTGCCCTGGTTCATATTGGTGCAATTTGACATGTTAAATCGGCGGCAATGGCACTGTCCTAATGCAGAAACCCGCACAGATGTCTCTGAAATCGCCGCTGAAATCGGGACTGACATGCGGGAATGAAAGCGTGCGAGTTCAGCTGAACCCGCACGCTTTCATTCCCGCAGTCAGTGCGAACCAGGGCTGTAGCTTAGTCGCTCAGTGATGGAGTCTGGGCGACGTTTCATGTCAGTGACTGGCTCGCCAATAATTGTCTCATCATTCACCACTATGGCCCATCTATAAGTAGCTGAAGCATGGCGACTTGTAGTAGAATACAATAATCTGATGCTGTCGCACTAGTTGAAAGAATGAGTTCACTTTTACAATACAATTGCCCATGCATTCCAGAGTCCTCAATAAATGTAAAAACAGTGCTCAGGTTTTAAAAAGAATATTCTTTTCAACATTATATCTGTAGGCTGTGTGCGGCCTCTCCCATTCTAGTCTGAAAAACTCCTAGGTAGGTGACCATTCCGCCACTGCCACAACCCCCCCCATGCTGTCTAGATGACAGGACGCACTATACGATGGATGTGCCCGCTTTTGCTGGAATGAGCACACTAAGCATGTGCCAGTTTTGAGCGAGCCAGAGCGCTCATTTCTGCAGAGCTGGGGGGTACATGCCTTAAGTATGCCGCATACTGAAATCAAGGACGTCAGGGGAGGAGCCCCCATACCTAGGAGTTTTTCAGGCAGGCTTGAGATGGCTTGGAATGCGTATGGGCAATTTTATTGTAAAGGTGAACTAACCCTTTAACTTATTGAGGTAACAAATTACTTCTTAGCTTGCAAAACAAAACTAGCCAAACAAGTGATGAATCCACTAACTGTTCACTGTTGGCATTAGCGAACTGTAGAAGCAAATAATCTCCGATACAAAATTGCCCGTTGGACATGGCCCATATATTGCACTGTCTACTGGATGAGCCTGATGTAGTCAGACCCCCCCTTCTCTTACACTGGTACATTGGGGCTTTGTTCATAGGAGGGAGCGGGGGGCAGCAAAACCAGGCAGATGAGTCAGTAGTTTTACTGCCTCCAACTGCCTGCCTGAACATTTGACATCCAGCCACCTAATACTGTACATATGCTGTGGCCGTGTCAAAAACTAAACAGCATGTCACTCTTGACAAGCAATACCGCGGCCAAATGCGACCAATGTGAGTCTGTGGGGCCATGCCACAACCAACTGCGTTCAGTGCATGTGATTGCGGCGCAGTAGTGTGGCATTTACAGGGTTAAATCAGCCGATGAAGAGGTGACATAATGCCTCCTCGCCGTGTGTCAAATGCCCTCTGAAAAGCGATCCAAGGAGTATCGCTCTCCAGAGGGCACCACACGTGTCTCCACTGGGGAGATATATTTGCTCAGTTTATCCTACTGACCAATACCATGACAGAGAGTAAACGGAAAATCCAAAATTTGATGGTTGTCCCCAAAACAGGAATTAGAAGAGAAATTGAGACCTCTGACCTGGGGACAAAAGTTGTTTTTTCTTCATTTTGGTGATTTTTGCTCTCTTCCTTTTGTGTAACCAGGACAGGAAATGAGGGAAAATTTCCCCAGTGGGACAGAGGGGGAAAAAAAAATACCCGACGGGGTTCTGACCCTTCCCTGCTCCATCAGAAATGGACAAAATAGGCCAACTAGTGATATACTTTAAGTCAGGGGTCTTCAAACTACGGCCCTCCAGTTGTTCAGGAACTACAATTCCCATCATGCCTAGTCATGGCTGTGAATGTCAGAGTTTTACAATGCCTCATGGGATTTGCAGTTCCGCAACAGCTGGAGGGCCATAGTTTGAAGATTCCTGCTTTAAGTGAAATATGGACCTTCCGGGCAATAAGGCCTACAAAGGGGTAGTGGGAAAGGGAGACCATTACTATATGGTGAGTCCGGTGACATGAGTGAAATAATAAATCCCCGTTAAAATGGCCCCCCGTTAATATTTGCAAACTGTTTGAGCCTTGACATGTTTTTATCCTTCTCTTTTAGGACAAAATGGCCTCAGAAAGTTTACCTTTATTAGGTTTCCACATTGTGCCTGAGAACTGGGACCAGAACCCCAAGCTGGGCACAGTGTTCCAACTCTATCACAAGCAGACCTTGTACTATAGCTTCAAAGCGGCAGACACCGATACCGTCATCAGGTACCCGCTGCTCCCTCCACCTGCCTCTCTCCTGACTCTGACTTCCTGCCAATGCTGCGCAAGTGCTGCTCCTGCTTATTCGGGAAGGCGGGGCAAAGATCGATGGTGATAGAGGATTAGCCAAAAAGAACCAATCAGAATTCAGGCCATAATAAAGTGGTTGTAAAACTTCAGACATTAAATATGAGCAAAGCATATCCCTCTATAGTGTGTATTTGTCTCAGTCCAGAGCGCTGAGGGGTTGATTTACTAAAGGCAAACAGACTGTGCACTTTGCAAAGTGCAGTTTACTAAATGAGCAGATGTTCTGCTGACTTCCATCACCCAATCATGTGCAGGAAAAAATGCTGTTTTTTTTTAAATTTTTATTGCATGTGATTGGGTATTCTTTGCAAAGTGAAACTTTACATCAATTACTAAGCTTTGGAGCAACTGCACTTGTAGAGTGCACAGTCCATTTGCCTTTAGTAAATCATAGACATGTGCAATTCTTTTCGTTCCGAATTAGTGTTTTTTAACAAATTTCGACAAAATCGTTAATTCTGAAATATCCGAATTAACAAAAACAAGTTTAACAAATTTTTCAGTAAATTCAAAAATTTGTAAATTCTTAAAAATCGGGAATTCGTTCAATTCGAATATTCGAAAATTCGTAAATTCTAACATTCGGAAATTCAAATATTCGGAAATTCTAAAATTCTGAAATTCAAATATTCTGAAATTCTAAAATTCGGAAATTCAAATATTCGGAAATTCTAAAATTCAGAAATTCGAAATTCAAAAATTCAAAATTTCGGAAATTAAAAAATCCGAAAGCAAGAACAAAAAATTCAAAAGAACGAAAATCCGAAAAATAAGAACGGAAATTCTAAAACCTGAAAATTCGAAAATCTGAAATAACTAACTAATAATAACTTAACTACTACTAACTATTAAATTATATGTATTGGAATTTCCTTTCAAATTTGGCTGTTAGTGAATGTAATGAATACGAATTTATCCGAAGTTATGAATTATCCGAAATAATGAATGCCGTATCTAAACAAATGAAACGTAACAAATTAAAAATAAGAAATAACGATAATGATAATAAAAAACTTTTTATTATTATTATTATTATTATTATTAATAATAATAATAATTCATTCCGTTCCAGATGCAGCATTTGTTATTTTGGATAATTTGTAACTTCGGATATATTCATTACGTTACGTTGACTAACAGCCAAATTTGAAAGGAAATTCCAGTACCTATAATTTAATAGTTATTATTAATTAGTTAGTTAGCATTTAGAATATTTGTTCTTTCGAATTTTCGAATTTTTTAATTTCCAGATTTCCGAATTTATGAATCTTCTAATTTTCAAATTTATGAAATTACAAATTTACAAACTTACGAATTTTTTAATTTATGAATTTTCAAATTTACTAATTTACAAAATTACAAATTTACGGATTTCGATCATAACGAATGACCCGAAAAACGGAAAAAAAAAAATAAAAACCCAAATAAAACAAAACGAACAAATTTTTCGGCAGTGCACATGTCTAGTAAATTAACCCCTATGTGTCATTTCTGTCTGCTGTCTCAGAGCTCTGCAGAGTGTAACTTCAGCTCCCTCCTTTCTGGAAGCTCAGACAAGCTGTATACATTCTGCACTTTGAATGGATGTAGAGAAGAGAAGACTGCAGATAAACAGGTACAACTTATGCAGGAGGATTTGTTTGATCTCCGTGTATCACCTGAGGCCAGTCACTTCACTGGGGATATGTAAGGGTTTACAACCACTTTAATATGACTAAACTGGACCCTAATGTGGACTAAAAACTCTGATAAAAGGAAACTGCTTCAATCTTCTTGCACGACTGTAGAGTTGTTGTAGAAAATGGTATGCAACACATGAACAGATGTCAACAAGGGACGCGTTTCGCTCAAAGTGCTTCATCATGATGACAATATACATTACCTTCAGCTGTTGGCTGATTAACTGCTTGCCGACCATATAACACAAGACATGTGCACTGCCGAAAAATTAGTTTATTTTCGTTTCATTCGTTTTTTGTTTGTTTTGTTTTTGTTTTTAGGGTCATTCGTTATGATCGCAATTTGTAAATTCGAAAATTCGGAAATTGGAAAATTCGGAAATAAGAAAGAAAATCTGAAAATTCAAAAGAATAACTAACTATTAAAGGTATTGGAATTTCCTTTCAAATTTGGCTGTTAGTGAACGTTACGAATACGAATTTATCCGAAGTTACAAATTATACGAAAAAACAAATGCCGCATCTAAATGAATGGAACGGAAAGAGTTAATAATAATAAAAGTTTTTATTATTGTTATTTATTATTATTAATTCGAATACGAATTTATCCGAAGTTACGAATGATCTGAAATAACGAGTGCCGCATCTAAAAAAAGTAACAGAACAAAGTAATAATAAATAATAAAACGTGTTTTATTATTTTTATTATTGTTATGTATCATTATTAATTCATTACGTTCCATTTGTTTAGATGCAGCATTTGTTATTTCGTATTATTCGTAACTTCGGATAAATTCGTAACGTTCACTAACAGCCAAATTTAAAAGGAAATTCCAATACCTATAATTTAATAGTTCGTTTTTATTAGTTAGTTAGTTATCATTTAGAATTTTTGTTCTTTCTGAATTTTCGAATTTTCAAATTTCTGGATTTTCTCATTTATAAATTTTCAATTTTCAAATTTATGAAATTACAAATTTACAAACTTACACATTTTTTAATTTATGAATTTTCTAAATTACTAATTTCCGAAATTACGAAATTTGATCATAACGAATGACCCGAAAAATGAAAAAAAAAAAAACCCAAATAAAACAAAACAAACAAATTTTTCGGCAGTGCACATGTCTAGTAAATTAGTTGGTTACTTATTCTTTCACATTTTTGGATTGTCTTTCTTATTTTCGGACTAGCAGCCAAATTTGAAAGGAAATTCCAATAATTTAATAGTTAGTAATAGTTAATTATTTAGTTAGTAAGTTATTATTAGTTAGTTATTTTTTCAGATTTTTGTATTTTCGTGTTTTCGGATTTCTGAAAAAATTAGTTAAACGGATTTTCATTAATTCTGATATTTTCGAAATAACGAATTTGTGGAAATTCGTTAAAAAACTCATTTGGAACGAAACGAATTGCACATGGCTATATAACACAGATATACGGCGGCAAGGCGGCTCTGCCTGCGCCAGATCACATATCTAGAACGGGATCCGCAACTTCCAGGTAGACCGGGCTCTGCTGTGATTTTACATGCAGATGCTGATCAGTGGGTGCCAGCCAATAGGTTACCGTCGGCACCCGCCGATCGTTCCGGAACACACACAATTAATCCATTACTTCCCCGCTGACCGGACAGAGCTCTGCCTTGTTTACTTCGGCAGAGCTCTGTCCTGTCAGCGGGGAAGTAAAAATAAAAAATAAAAAAAAATATCCCATAGTTTGTAGACGGAATAACTTTTGCGCAAACCAATCAATAAACACTTATTGAGATTTTTTACCAAAAATATGTAGCAGAAAACATATTGGCCAAAATTGATAAAGAAATTAGATTTTTTTCCCCGTTTTTTTTAATTGGATATGTGTTATAGCAGAAAATAGATCTTTTTTTTTTTTTTTAAATCCGTCTTTTTTTGTTTATAGTACAAAAAATCAAAACCATTGAGGCGATCAAATACCACCAAAAGAAAGCTCTATTTGTGTGGGAAAAAAATTCTGCTGTTCATCGCAGTGCTGGGACAAGATCATCTGCATGCCCTAAGCATAAATTCCTCCTCCCAGTACAAATCCACGCCCCTGCTGAAATCCCCCATCTTAGCACAAATCTTTGTGCTTGGGGAAGTTCCGCTTTAAAGTGATTGTAAAATTTAGTTTTTTTTAAAAATAACAAACATGTTATACTTGCCTCCTCTGTGCAAGGGTTTTGCACAGAGCGGCCCTGATCCTCCTCTTCTGGGGTCCCCCCGCGGCGCTCCTGGCACCTCCCCGCATCGAGTGCCCCACGACGGAGAAGCGCTTTCCATGGGGGCACTCGTGTGGGTGCGCTCCCGAGTCCTGCTGCTGCGTCCATTGACACGGACAGCAGGACTCGGCCCCGCCCCCCTCCCCCCGACTCCTATGTCATTGGATTTGATTGACAGCAGCGGGAGCCAATGGCTGCGCTACTATCAATCTATCCAATAGGGACCAGTCGCTGGAAAGACCTGGTAAGGTAAGTAAAAGGGGGGCTCTGGGGGGGGGCTGCTGCTTTACAGGAAGTTTTTCACCTTAATGCATAGAATAGAAAAACCTTGAGGGTTTACAACCACTTTAAGTATCACTTTAAATAAAATCAAATATAAAATACAAAATCATTATTAAGTATCAATTCAAACTACATCTATACCTAATAACCACTCAATAAAAACAAGGTAAAAAAAAAATGGCAGTTGAGAAAGAAGATCAAAGCGGGTTCATTTTATTGGCATCTTATTGGAGTTTTGCTATAAATATGCTTTGGGGTTTGTAAAGCCGCCTTCCTCAGGGGCAGAAAGTTCTTTGTTGTGTGGAAACTGAAAAGGCTTTTGTTCTGCTGGGATTCTGCAGTCATAATTGCTCTTTGTACTGCCTGACTGAATAAGCTTTTCTTACATAAAAAAAAAATAAGATTGTTGCCACTGAAAACAAAACACAGAGGTCCTCTAACGTCATAACACTTCTCCCTATCCAGACCACTCTCAGTATACTAATAGGTGATAAATGAGATGCTGAAAGTCCAACTCTGTGCTCTGCCGCCCCCCCCGCCTCCCCTCTAGTATTTTTTTGCCTAATTTATATTGATACTTCCCTTCCCTGATGTCTTCAGGCCTGTCATGTGACACCCAGGGTCCGCTCCCCTCTTCGCCTGTTTTCTGGGCTGCGCGGTCCTTAGCGATGCAGAGAACAGCGCTAAGGTGATGATGTCAGAGCCACTCTCTGTATCGTTAGCCTATGAGTGCTGACTCCACCTTACAGTGGGCGGGTCCATGACACCCTGCACACACAGTACGTCCTTTGTGTCATTCAACTTGGAAGACTGAGGACATCTTGTGGCGAAAAGAAATTACTGCAGGGGACAGTGCTGGGGTTTGGGGGGGGGGGGGATACTGCAGACTGAACAGATGTTATATTTAATCCAGAGGGGGGACTATTTAAAAAAAAATGTGCCTGTATTGGGGGCTTTAAAGTGTATGTAAAC
This sequence comes from Aquarana catesbeiana, assembly GCF_042186555.1. Lineage (NCBI taxonomy): Eukaryota > Metazoa > Chordata > Amphibia > Anura > Ranidae > Aquarana > Aquarana catesbeiana. The sequence continues at coordinate 22,522,889 of NC_133330.1, read as the reverse complement.
CCTAAAAAAATGAATGTATTTGTTCTCTTTTGGTATGTCGATTATACCATTGAAAACATTTTTTACATCTGTTCAATAAGTGTAAAAAATACTAGTCGATTCTGCAAGAAATCCAGTGGGCTGATAACTTCCTTTGCTCTCTGCTGTGTCCTAGGTCCTAAGTTCTAAGACTCCCTGGCCAATAGGGGCTTCCTGATTGGCCGGGAGGAGATTGAGGAAGACAATAGCGAATATTCATTCGCTATTGTCACACAAGTGGGTGTGCTCGAGGCGTAGTTCTCTGCACCCCGAGCCCACCCTTTTCTGAAGCCTATTAGATCCTCTTGCTCTAATCATGTGCTTCAAAAAAAAACAAAAAACATTGGAATCCAATGTGCCCCGCATGTAGATTAGGGGGCCCGGATGCATGGATGGTGGGGGGGGGGGGTGCCCCTTATGGAGCGGCTGCCACTGGCCCATTATGTTACGGAGAGGAGGAAGTGTTCTGTGGTCCAAACACTCTTCCTGCCCTAGGGTGACAACATTGCTCCTCCACAGATACAGTACAATGAGGGTTGTCACCCTAGAACAGGGAGTATTGGTAAGATCACCAGTTAGGAAAAAAAAAAGAAAAAAAGAGAAGCAAGCCTGGAAAAAGAAAACGAATGCAGTGCTGGTAAGCTGCAGTATATTACATTTTTGTTCTTGGTTTTAAATATATTTTGAAAACATAAAATATGTGTGCCCCGGGCCTGTGACACCACAAAAGCTACCATCTAATCCTTTCTAGACGTACAAGTACAGGTGTGCTGAGCGAACCCTGCGCCGCACGTTCAAGTGTGTGCGTTTCCGTATTGCACGCTGTGTTTACTGCACTGTGACACCATTTCATTTTATGTTTATGTGTCTACAGTGCCCCATCTCATCACCACTCATGCATATCCAATTCCAATATTTCCTTTCTATCATGCCCCTCCTCTGACTTTTTCTATCTGCTCCGCTCCAAATTATTTCTATTGTCTTTCTTTCTTTTCAAAGACTGTTTGTTAAATGGGAAGTATTATCTTTTAATGGTTTGTATTTTTGTCATATACAGAGATGTGATCCGCCTGTCATAAATAATTGTATAAGTTTGGTTTTAAAACTTCTAAATATATATATATATATTAAAAAAAAATATTTATATATTTATATATATATAAAATCAGTATCTCACCCCTCACTCAACACACAGTCATTAATGTCTAAACCGTTGGCAACAAAAGTGAGTACACCCCTAAGTGAAAATGTCAAAATTGGGCCCATTCTCCTTCCCCGGTGTCATGTGACTCGTTAGTGTTACAAGGTCTCAGGTGTGAATGGGGAGCAGGTGTGTTAAATTTGGTGTTATCGCTCTCACTCTCTCATACTGGTCACTGGAAGTTCTACATGGCACCTCATGGCAAAGAACTCTCTGAGATCTGAAAAAAAAAAGAATTGTTGCTTTACATAAAGATTAATTATTTAATTATTTAGTTAGTTTATTTTGTTGGGTCCATAGTGCGCAGCTAAGAGGTCAATTTCTACATAAAGATGGCCTAGGCTATAAGAAGATTGCCAAGACCCCCAAACTGAGCTGCAGCACGGTGGCCAAGACCATACAGCGGTTTAACAGGACAGGTTCCACTCAGAACAGGCCTCACCATGGTCCACCAAAGAAGTTGAGTGCACGTGCTCAGCGTCATATCCAGAGGTTGTCTTTGGGAAATAGACATATGAGTGCTGCCAGCATTGCTGCAAAGGTTGTAGGGGTGGGGAGGTCAGCCTGTCAGTGCTCAGACCATACGCCGCACACTGCATCAAATTGGTCTGCATGGCTTCTGTCCCAGAAGGAAGCCTCTTCTAAAGACGATGCACAAGAAAGCCTGCAAACAGTTTGCTGAAGACAAGCCGACTAAGGGCATGGATTACTGGAACCATGTCCTGTGGTCTGATAAGACCAAGATAAACTTATTTGGTTCAGATGGTGACAAGCGTGTGTGGCAGCAACCAGGTGAGGAGTACAAAGACAAGTGTGTCTTGTCTACAGTCAAGCATGGTGGTGGGATTGTCATGGTCTGGGGCTGCATGAATGCTGCCAGCACTGGGGAGCTACAGATCATTGAGGGAACCATGAATGCCAACATGTACTGTGACATACTGAAGCAGAGCATGATCCCCTCCCTTCAGAGACTGGGCCACAGGGCAGTATTCCAACAAGATAACGACCCCAAACACACCTCCAAGATGACCACTGCCTTGCTAAAGAAGCTGAGGGTAAAGGTGATGGACTGGCCAAGCATGTCTCCAGACCTAAACCCTATTGAGCATCTGTGGGGCATCCTCAAATGGAAGGTGGAGGAGCGCAAGATCTCCGAAATCAACAAGCTCTGTGATGTCGTCATGGAGGAGGGGAAGAGGACTCCAGTGGCAACCTGTGAAGCTCTGGTGAACTCCATGCCCAAGAGGGTTAAGGCAGTGCTGAAATATAATTCATACATACACACTATATTACCAAAACTATTGTGATCCCTGCCTTGACACGCACATGAACTTTAATGGCATCCCAGTCTTAGTCTGTAGGGTTCAATGTTGAGTTGGCCCACCCTTTGCAGCTATAGCAGCTTCAACTCTTCTGGGAAGGCCGTCCACAAGGTTTAGGAGTGTGTCTATGGGAATGTTTGACCATTCTTCCAATAGCGCATTTGTGAGGTCAGGTACTGATGTTGGATGAGAAGGTCTGGCTCGCAGTCTCCACTCTAATTTATCCCAAAGGTGTTCTATTGGGTTGAGGTCAGGACTCTGTGCAGGCCAGTCAAGTTCCTCCACCCCAAACTCACGCAAATTCCCACAGACACTTCAAAATTATGTGGGAAGTCTTCTCAGAAGAGTAGAAGACATTATAGCCGTAAAAAGGGGGCATATTAATGGCCATGATTGGGGGGGGGGGATCCATATTACTGACCATGATAGGATGGGACTCCATATTAATGGCCATGATGGGGTGGAGCTTCGTATTAATGGCCATGATGAGGTAGGGCTCCATATTAATGGCCATGATGAGGTAGGACTCCATATTTATGGCCATGATGCGGTGGGACTCCATATTAATGGCCAAGATGGGGTGGAGCTTCGTATTAATGGCCATAATGAGGTAGGGCTCCATATTAATGGCCATGATGAGGTAGGACTCCATATTTATGGCCATGATGGGGTGGGACTCCATATTAATGGCCATGATGAGGTGGGACTCCATATTAATGACCAAAATGGGGTGGGACTTCATATTAACAGTTTGGGGAAGACCAATCATAATTGTACCCCGTGTATAATGATAGCTTCATAAAGACATTGTATGACCAGTTTGGTGTGGAGGCCCTCGAGTGTCTTGCACAGAGCCCTGACCTCAACCATACTGAGCACCTTTGAGATGGACTGGAATGCCAATGGCGAGCCAGATCGTCTCATCCAACATCAGTGCCTGACCTCACAAATGCTCCTTTGGGTGTACCGGCACAATATTGGTGTGATGATTAGGTGTCCACCAACATTTAGCCATATAGCTTTTACTACAGAAGGTGCAGAATGTTGAAGGGTGACTTGCACCTGATTCCAGAGACAGCGTACCTGCAGCCCAGAGAATTCTATGTCAGAACGTAGAATCCCTCAACCAGCACATGCTCCATTATAGTTATTTTAAATAAATCTGTACATCTCGCCAAAACTGACACCCATTTATGACACGGCGGCTGCACACAGCTAGAGTAACGCAGACAATTACTTTCCTCAATTGCCCAATAAAACTAATTTCTTTTATTGCCTTTTGCAGGTGGGTTGATGCCATAAAAGCAGCATCAGTGTTATAGCGTTTGCTAATCGGAAGGCCGCTAAAGCAATGAACATTATCTGAATGTAAATCCTCAAGATTGAACTGGAAAGGAAAAAAAAAAAATTACTGAATTTATAGGAAGAAAGAGTCACATGTCGCCCCCTGCAGGATGCAAAGGGTGATAGCGCTTTATCTTCACCACCAAGCTGATGGAAATCTTGTTTTAATTCCACTTTATTCAACCGTTGATTGGAATGCGTCATTCAGAACAGCCGGCTCTCTTGCTTTTGACTTTGAATTTTTTTTATCTTTTTTGGGGGGGGAAAGGTTTTTTTTTTTGTTTTCCATAGACAGACAATCTAATGGCTCCCATGAATCTATTCATCTACTCCTGTTTACAATGTGCTAACGGTTTTCAATTAGCGGGTTATTTTATAATATTTTATATCAGCTTCAACATAGACGGGTGCTTATCTCAGTGGGATAAAAGCAAGGGAGGTGAAAATGTGCACAATGAATCATGAACTTATTAAAGAATAAGTGCACCTTCCTGATATATATAATAAAACAATAATTACGTTGCTCTTGGTTGAACCATGCTAAACAGCTTGCAGTCCCCGAATCAGAATGTCTCATTATTTCCATAGTCCAGAACAGTGATTCTCAACCAGGGTTCCTCCAGAGGTTGCTAGGGGTTCTTTCAGCATTGGGCCATTTCTGCCTCTCGGATAAGTTCCCACCGACACCAATGATCTTTTTAGCTATCTGTAAGGAGGTAATTCTTCCCAATGACCGCAAGTGTAAGGACCGTTCTTCCCACTGACCATCACACTAATGTATCATGAGTTGTAGATTTCACATTTTTAGCAGGGGTTCCCCGAGACTGGAGAACTATTTCAAGGGTACCTCTGTGTTGAAAAGGTTGAGAAAGGCTGGTCCAGAATATCCCAAGAAACCGTAGTGGCCGGCGCTGTAACGGTTAAACATAAGGAAACATTAAAAGGAAGACAAAGAAGAGGCGGACAGCTTGCAGCTTCATTGTTAGTTGAAGAACATCCTCAGACATCCCTATTCATGTGTTTGCTCCTTGTATATCTCTGCAGGAGATTGATGGCCATAGATGTACTGTAGAGGGATGCTACAACAGGGGTTTGTGTAGGTAGAGGGATGCTACAACAGGGGTTTGTGTTGGTAGAGGGATGCTACAACAAGGCTTTGTGTTAAGTGTCCTCAGCAACCCCTATCCATGTGCTTGCCCCCTGCTAATCCCTGCAGGAGGTTGGTGGCAATGTGTATACACATCTAGAGGGATGCTCGAACAGTGATGCTTGTAGAACCTTGGTTCTCAAGCCCCAGCTTCCCTTCTCCTAGGTCTCCAACCAGCTGAAGATTCCTTCACCTTTCCCAGTTCCTCCCAGCTCACATAGTGTCCCACAATGACCCTACAGAACCCTCAGCCTCCACAGTGCCCCCCAGTCAGCTGCAGAGCCTCCAGACTTCTATCATGTCCAAACCTCCAACAGCGTCACCCAGCCTCCCACAGTGCCCCCCCCCCAAAAAAAAAAACCCCATACCCTACAGGGCCACCAAGTCTGCTGTAGAGTCCTCTAACCCAATCCAGAACCCCCATCCCTTCCGTAAGTGACACCCAGACCAATTCAGTGTCTTCCAGCATTTCAATACCTATTTTGTATTTCAATAGTTTTATTGTGAGAGTATAAACCTTATTTTTTACTGTTGGGGCATTGAAGGTTTTGCTAAAATTTACCAGGGATTGGTCTTAAAAAGGTTGAGAACCACTATTATACAACATCCTCAGCTTTTCTTCTTGATGTCTTTACTCTTTGCTTGTCACTGCAGGAAACTGGGGGACAGTGGGTATTCCTATCTGGATGAATGCAAGGGGTGGTATAATAGGGATACTTGTAGAATGATGGTTCTCAACTAGTGGGCCGCGGCCCCCTGCTCCGTCTTTGCTTCCCTTCTATCAGGCCTCTAGCTAGCTGCAGATCGCCTAACCTTAGCGCCTAGCACCTCTCAGCTCCCATAGTGGCACACAGTGCTCCCAGTCTTCATAGTGCCCACCAGCCTGCTTCAGACCCCCTGGTTTAAAGTGCAACTCCACTCTGCTAAGAAAATAAAATCCTCCCCTGATTCTAAAGGAAATCAGAAATCTGGATGTGTTGGTTATGGTCCACATCCCGAAAAAGGTTCCTCAAAAGGTGTGATTTTAAAGGGACCATAAGCAATAATTAAATGTAAATTTATTGGAATATGAAATACACGTAAAAACAATAAGATAAAATCAAACACAAGATGTTACCTACATTCAAAGGATTTTAGCAAAAATCATGACTTGCCACACTATACAATTTTCTTTAAATTTTTTCCTTTAGATTTACCAAAATCATATAATATGAGGTCAAACCTAAACACTTTCAATTTGTATGCAATCAGGCAGGCCCTTATACTACATAGTTAAAAGGAATTTCATATTCCAATACATTCGTATTTTTAATTTTAAATCATTGCTTCTAGTTTGTTTAAAATCCCACCTTTTGAGGAACCTTTTTCGCTCTATGTAAGGGTTTACAACCACTTTAATTCTATTTCCTAGGCTTGCCAGCGCCATCTAGTGGCAACGGTATGGTATTTTCTCCGGAAATACCCCAGTCAGGAAAAATGCTGCATCATCGCCACTACACGGCGCCGACTGTCATAAGAAATAAAACGTATTAGGCATATTACGGTGAACATTAGTTCTGCTTGTGTGAATGATTGGCACATTCACAACCAATCTATTATACACAGATCCCTAGATTATAGCCAAAAAAAAAGCTTGTATAGCTGTTATGTATGTTAATTTTAACAATAGTGTCCTTTTAATTGGTTTTTCATATACTTTGTTGCCTTCTATGAGATCTCCTTTTCAGTCAAGCTTGTCTATCCTCCAGTTGCCCATGTTATGGGGGGAGGGGGGGTATTACACAAAGCTGCTTTTTGACTACAATGCAGAAAGTGCAGCAGAGCTGAACAAGATCAATAAATCCCTCTAATGAAGGTTATAAAGACGTGGCTGAAAAGCACAGAAAGACAAAAATGCTGAAAAACAAGATAAAAACTTTCAGGACTGTATGTACAAGCCAACAGATAGAAGTCATCTAAAAAAAAAAGTGACTTACACCTCCAATTCCCCCAATTGTGCACTAAGTGATATGAAAGTTTTTTTTTTTTTTTTTTGTGGAGGCCTCGCCCCACCGCAGTTCTTGCTTAGAACATCACAAACCTCAAATCGCTATGTTATCTACAGGACAACTTTACCCTCTTACCTACGTTGACTCATCATAAAGTGCATTGCGACACCCGGATTTTCCAATGTATAAACCTCAACAATAGAAAAAAGAAGAAAAAAAAAAAAAACTTAGCAAGCTATGCGAGATATTAGCTATTTTGAAATGGCGTTGTTTACAGAGAACTTGCTATTGTATAGGAAACAAAAGCCTTAAATGATCTCGGTCGGCTCCGACCAAACCTATTTAAAAACGTTCAACTAAAAAACAGCCAGGTTCACTTCTTATACGACTCTACAATGATCTGTAATAAGTATGTGTATAAATAAATATGTTTAATGGTGTTGTCATTATTAAGAATTGATTGCGTTCTTTTACTGGGTGTGGCATTTCTCCAAGAATTGGAGCATTATTGTTTATTGCAACTTTGGACAGTATATATATATATATATATATATATATATATATATATATATATATATATAGTGCCAACAAATAACCCCCCAAGGAGCTTACAATTTAATGGCCCGTACACACAATCCGAATATCATACGACAGATTGCACGACTTTTTTCGCTCAATAGTCGCAAGTAGAAATTTAAATGGGTTTTACTAAAGTCAGGAAAATTCTCGTACGACAAAAAAAAAAAAAAAAAAATCGGAAGTGATGTCATGTGTTGCAGGGCTTTTTTTTTAGCGGGAACGTGGGGGAACGCAGTTCCAGCATCTCCAGTACTGAATATATGTAATGGCAAGGGGTGCTGGGGTCTGTTGTTGCTGGGGGGGGGGGGTCTTATGTTGCTGGGTGGTCAATTGTTGCGGGAGGGGTCTATTAATGCTGGCTGCTGGGAAATCTGTTGTTGCTGCTGGAGGTCTATTGTTATTGGGAGGTGGGAAGAGGGTGGAACCATGGAACGGTGCTCGGAGGTGGGTAGGGGGCGGGGAAAATGGGGTGACTCAGAAAAGGGGAGTTCCTGCACCTATTCTCTGAGAAAAAAAGCTCGGTATATATAGATAGATAGATAGATATATAGATAGCAGTGAATCAAACTGCTGCCTTATACACACAATGCTCCGGCTCTCTGCTCTCCTCACCCTGGATCATACTGCTGCCTTTTACACACAATGCTCCGAATCTCTGCCCTCCTGCCCCTGGATCACACTGCTGCCTTATACACTCAATGCTCCAGCTCTCTGCCCCCTCCCCCTATATCACACTGCTGCCTTATACACACAATGCTCCAGCTCTCTGCCCTCTCCCCCTGGATCACACTGCTGCCTTATATACACAATGCTCCAGCTCTCTGCCCTCTCCCCTTGGATCACACTGCTGCCTTATACACACAATGCTCCGGCTCTCTGCCCCCTCCCCCTGGATCACACTGCTTGCTGCCTTATACACACAACGCTCTGGTTCTTTGCCCCCCTCCCCCTGGATCACACTGCTGCCTTATACAAAGAATTCTTCAGTTCTCTGCCCCTCTCCCCCGGGATCACACTGCTGCCTTATACACACACTGCTTTGGCTCTCTGCTCCCTCCCCCTGGATCACACTGCTGCCTTATACACACACTGCTCCAGCTCTCTGCCCCCTCCCCCTGGATCACACTGCTTGCTGCCTTATACGCACAGTGCCTCAGTTCTTTGCCCCCTCCCCCTGGATCACACTGCTGCCTTATACACACAATGCTCCAGCTCTCTGCCCCCTCCCCCTGGATCACACTGCTTGCTGCCTTATACACACAATGCTCCAGCTCTCTGCCCCCTCCCTCTGGATCACACTGCTGCCTTATACACACAATGCTCCAGCTCTCTGCCCCCCTCCCCTTGGATCACACTGCTTGCTGCCTTATAAACACAAAACTCTTGCTCTTTGCCCCCCCTCCCCCTGGATCACACTGCTGCCTTATACACAGAATTCTTCGGTTCTCTGCCCCCCATCCCCGGGATCACACTGCTGCCTTAAACACACACTGCTTTGGCTCTCTGCCCCCTCCCCCTGGATCACACTGCTGTCTTATACACACAATGCTCCAGCTCTCTGCCCCCTCCCCCTGGATCACACTGCCTGATGCCTTATACACACAGTGCTCCAGTTCCTTGCCCCCTCCCCCTGGATCACACTGCTGCCTTATACACACAATGCTCCAGTTCTTTGCCCCCTCCCCCTTGATCACAGTGCTGCCTTATACACACAATGCTCCGGCTCTCTGCCCTCTTCCCCCTGTATCACACTGCTGCCTTATACACACACAATGCTCTGGCTCTCTGCCCTCTTCCCCCTGGATCACACTGCTGCCTTATACACACAATGCTCTGGCTCTCTGCCCCCTCCCCCTGGATAACACCGCTGCCTTATACACACACAACACTCCAGCTCTCTACCCCCTCCCCCTGAATCACACTACTGCCTTATACGCACAATGCTCCGGCTCTCTGCCCTCTTCCCCCTGGATCACACCGCTGCCTTATACACACAATGCTTTGGCTCTCTGCCCCCTCCCCCTGGATCACACCGCTGCCTTATACACACACAACACTCCAGCTGTCTACCCCCTCCCCCTGAATAACACTACTGCCTTATAGACACAATGCTCCTGCTCTCTGCCCCCTGGATCACACTACTTTCTGCCTTATACACACAATTATCAGGATCTTTGCCCCCTTCGCACTCTGCATCACACTGCTGCCTTACACAGACTCATTATTGGATCCCACCTCCTTATCGAGCCATGTGCTCGAGCGCCATGCTCCCTCCCACAGTCCGATCAGCGCTGCCATTGGAAATCCCCTCCTTCTTCACCTCTCGCTCTCTGCACTACTACCGACACCTCCCTCTGAGTTCAGAGGGGCCGGAACTACAGAGGAGGCATCGGGTATCAATGCACGCTGACATTATGGACTGTCAGCGCACATTGAGAACATCACTGGAAAGAACATTGTCCTGTATACATCCACCACAAGGTTGATTTGCGGCAGAACCCCTGGGGATCACCAAAACTGGTTGGCGACCAATGCAACAGACTGACACCCACCTTTTAAGGTCTTTAGATATTTGCATAACTCCTCCCAAGAGCCAACCCACTGCTTGTATCAGGGCTAAAGGCTCTTGGGAGGAGTACTGGGCCAAGGTGCTGCAAATTTTTCAGGAAGCTATGTACAGCACCCTGCCGGCCCCTCCCACCAGCCATGATCTGCCTGCATTGCATAAAGAAGCACAGAGACCCAGCGATGACATCACGGGGACTAAAAAAAGTATTGAAAACAGGTTTTATGTAAACAATTTATTATCATGTTGATGGGGGGAGAATGGGGAAACCAACAGATAAACAGATAAAATGGAAGCTTCATTGACATCTGATGGCACAGGAAAAGCTCAGTCATTAGATGGAGACGGGGGGGGGGGTCTCATCCTGGGTGGGTGGCCTGGCTTTTTGTCGGTGGATGGTGTGGATCTGATTCGGCAGCCTGTGGGAGATAGAAGCGGAGTTTCTCCACAAGCTGACCAGGCCAAAACGCATTATCGTCAGATGTATAGAAGCGATGGGGGAACTTCCTCTTCAGATTCCTACAAATTAAACAGAAGGTGAATTTAATAGATCACTTATAACACGTTTAAGGGGCATATTTCTAAAGATGTGAATCAGATGTTCCACCTCCATGCACAGAGTACATTTACAGCACCGCTCTGTGCTGTGATCATGTGACTATCGGGCACATGTAGGGTTGCCACCTGTCCGGGATTCACCCGGACAGTTCGGGTTTGGAATCATGCGTCCAGGTTTCAGACTGCCTGAAACCCGGACACATTATTTAGACCAGACTATGGCTTCCCAGCAGGGTTGCTGGCTGCAGTTGTCTAAGTTGAGTGTGTCTGTTACAATCTTTCACACTGCCCAAAGCCAACACTAACAACCCCCCCCCAAACACACATACAGATGGGAGAGGAGAGAGGGGTCGATCTGCACCTCTTCCCCCCACCCCTACCCCTCTGTGTCTGCTCACACCCCAATCCCCGGCACTGTGCCTCAGAAAAGGAACGTGGGGGGCCGTAAATTTAAATCCAGCAGCCTCAGATACATCTGGATGAGAGGTGCTGACTGCCAAGAGGTGAGTGAGCTCACCATCCATCCCTGTCTGTGACTGAAGTCTCCCCCCTTCTCTCTCCTGTCTCTGAGTGAATACACTAAGGAAAATCAGGGTTCTCAGAGCACCCCTTACATCAGAGTTCCCCTTTACACCAGAGGCCACAGTGTTTCCCCTTTACATCAGAGTCCTCTCCATACATCAGAGTCCTCTCCGTACATCAGAGCTCTCAGTGTTCCCCCTTAAATCAGGGTTCCCAGAGCATCCCTTATATCAGAGTCCCCAGAGTTCTCCCTCACATCAGAGTCTGCAGAGTCCCCCCTTACAGTGAAAGGGAACTCTGTGAGTTCAGATGTAAAGGGGGACTCTTGTTATTAACTTCATATGATTAGAAATGTTATTTAATAGCAAAATATATGTATAGTTTATACTATAAAAAAAAAAAAATGGGTGTGCTCCGCTAAAGCGTTCGGGTTTGACTTGAAGAAACGGTGGCAACCCTAGGCACATAACGCCATCACAGCCCGGCCAGTCAAAGAGCCTGAACCCAGAAGGAAGACCAGGAGAAGATGGAAGCACCAGTGACAGTCAAAAATGTTGACAGCGCAGTGCTGGAGGGGATCATGTGGCAGGTAAGTATAGCCCCAATCTCAAGTACTAGGGGCAGATTTGGACAGGAGCCGATTAACCAAACCAGCGTGTCTTTGGAGCGTCTTTGGAAAGTAATCCCATGGTTGGGATTTGATCCAATAACCCTAGTGTTGCAGAGCAGAATTGCTAATCATGTGGAGGGACGCGACCATTTTTTTCAGTCTATTCAACTCACCCACTCATCTCCTGAAATTGCTCGAACGTCGTCCAGCATCTCAAGGTTTCTGTCCCGGCTTTCTTCTTTCCTCTCACTTTGGTTTTCACCCAGGCAACGTAGGTGTTGGGGGGGTATGGACCATTACTGGAAAATGCAGGATAGGGTGAGAGTTCGGAGGTGTGGAGACAAATTAGAGGGGTAGAGGATAAAACACAACAGAGAGGGGGTTAGATGAAGAACAGAGACTCAGATTATTCTGGAGCATCATGTCTTTTGAAGACTATAGTGGTGATATGTCCCTTCTGTAGTTGGTGTCTCTTCTCCTCCTACAGGACTGGAGCAAGATGTCACCCTCACCCAGATGGATTCCCTAGTTATTGGATCCTTCTGGATTATGGAGAATTCATCATGGTGGACTGAGCCTCTTATATCAGTGGGTGGAACGGACAAGTCCTGTGTTATATACACACACACACTATATTGTCAAAAGTATTGGGACACCTGCCTTTACACACACATGAACTTTAATGGCATCCCAGTCTTAGTCCGTAGGGTTCAATATTGAGTTGGCCCACCCTTTGCAGCTATAACAGCTTCAACTCTTCTGGGAAGGCTGTCCACAAGGTTTAGGAGTGTGTCTATGGGAATGTTTGACCATTCTTCCAGAAGAGGATTAGTGAGGTCAGGCACTGATGTTGGACGAGAAGGCCTGGCTCGCAGTCTCCCCACTAATCCATCCCAAAGATGTTGTATCAGGTTTAGGTCAGGCCAGTAAAGTTCCTCCACCCCAAACTCGCTCATTCATGTCTTTATGGACCTTGCTTTGTGCACTGGTGAGCAGTCATGTTGGAACAGGAAGGGGCCATCCCCAAACTGTTCCCACAAAGTTGGGAGCATGAAATTGTCCAAAATGTCTTGGTATGCTGACGCCTCAAGAGTTCCCTTCACTGGAAGTAAGGGGCCAAGCCCAACCCCTGAAAAACAACCCCACACCACAATCCCCCCTCCACTCAATGATTTGCACTCCAAACACATGCTGGTAGGTTAATTGGCTTCTGTCCAAAAAAAATTGGCCCTAGTATAAGAATGTGAGTTGGGGACTTTGGATTGTGGGTTCCTTGAGGGTAGGGACCAATGTGAGTGTGCGATGTGTGTGTGGAGCGCTGCGTAAATTGACGGCACTATATGGGTACCTTAAATAAATAATAAAAATAGATGAGCATCTTAATGAGACACAATGTACAGGGATAGGGATAATTGTAGACACGCACCCACACTCACTCAGGTTAAACAGGATGGATCGGTGTCTTTATTCAACCTTACTATGTGTGTGTAAACTGTAAAGGCAGGCGTCACAATACTTTTGACAATATAGTGTAAGTCAGCATGTCATATTCCAGCAAGCACACAATATCACAGGATTTACCCCCCCTATTATTGCTCATAACTTCTATACCCTTCTGTCCTCTCCATACTTCCTCCTAACGTATCTGTACATCTCTCTGCCTGGAGGGAGAGGAAGAAGGTGATAGAGATAGGGACCGAGCAAGAGATAGGGGCCCCTAACATTTACTCTAATGTATATAATGAAACAGTTTTGTTTTCTTTTAACTTAAACTGCAAATTGCATGTGGCAGCTCACCAGAGTCTGGGAGATCTGTCAGGATCCGCCTCCACATTGGGTCTTCCTTTGGACTTTTTTGAAGCGGAGCTCTTCCTCGTGAATCTGTCCTTGGAGGAAAGGCCAACGCCTGGCTGTCGGAGGGGAAGCCGATCTCCCGATTCACAGATCAGCTTGTCTCCAGGATATAATAAAGCTGAATGAAGAGAATGGATTCAGTTCAGTATGGTGTATATGTGGTTGCATTGACAGTTTACCCCGTGAAACTAACCAACCTGCCAAGATCCCAGTCTGGATCCAACTACTCTCTTGATTGCCGTCTGCCTTTGACCTGACTGCTCTCCTGCCTGACATGACCCAAGCCTGAACCTGACTGCTCTCATGCCCCCCACCTGCCTTTGACCCCAGCCTGGACCTAAATACTCTCTTGCCTGCCATGACCCAAGCCTGGATTTGTCTACTCTTCTGAGTACCGCCTGCCTTCAATTCCTGTCTGGACGTTGATTGCTGCCTGCCTTTGACCCCAGCCTGGACTTAATCCCTCCTGTTTCTGCCTCCTGCCATGTCCTCTGCCTGGACATGATTACTTTCTTGTCTGTCATCACCCTAGCTTGGACCTGACTACGCTCTTGATTGCTGCCTGTCTGGATCCAACATTTCCCATGCTGACATCTACCAGTATCAGTCAGTGGGAGGAATAGTGCCCCATCATTGGTGTCAGTGGGAAGAATAGTGCCCCATCATTGGTGTCAGTGGGAAGAATAGTGCCCCATCATTGGTGTCAGTGGGAGGAATAGCACCCCATCATTGGTGTCAGTGGGGGGAATAGCGCCCCATCATTGGTGTCAGTGGGGGGAATAGCGCCCCATCATTGGTGTCAGTGGGACGAATAGCGCCCCATCATTGGTGTCAGTGGGGGGAATAGTGCCTCATCATTGGTGTCAGTGGGATGAATAGCGCCCCATCATTGGTGTCAGTGGGAAGAATAGTGCTCCATCATTGGTGTCAGTGTGAGGAATAGCACCCCATCATTGGTGTCAGTGGGAGGAATAGCACCCCATCATTGGTGTCAGTGGGAGGAATAGTGCCCCATCATTGGTGTCAGTGGGAAGAATAGTGCCCCATCATTGGTGTCAGTGTGAGGAATAGCACCCCATCATTGGTGTCAGTGTGAGGAATAGCACCCCATCATTGGTGTCAGTGGGAGGAATAGTGCCCCATCATTGGTGTCAGTGGGAGGAATAGTGCCCCATCATTGGTGTCAGTGGGAGGAATAGCACCCCATCATTGGTGTCAGTGGGAGGAATAGTGCCCCATCATTGGTGTCAGTGGGAGGAATAGTGCCCCATCATTGGTGTCAGTGGGAGGAATAGTGCCCCATCATTGGTGTCAGTGGGAGGAATAGTGCCTCATAATTGGTGTCAGTGGGAAGAAAAGGGCCCCAGCGTTGATGTCAGTGCAAGAACTATTGCACTATTGTTGGTGTCAGTGGGAGGAATAGTGCCTCTATCAGTGGGAGGAATAGTGCCCCAAGGGCCAGATAAAGGCAAGTAAAGGGTCACATTCGGCCCCCCGGCCTACAGTTTGCAGACCCGCGCTCTAGGGTGCACTGGAGCCTCAGGGCACTCTAAAGTGCCTAAAGCACAAGGTGCTTTTTGGGGGCTGCACTGAGGTGTTCTGCATGCACTGGAGACACTCAGTACACTGGAGACAGGCATGGAGGACAAACAGGTAAGAATTATGGTTCGGAAGAAGCGTAGCGGCATGTTGCTTCAATGCCGAGCCAACATCACTTTGCAATTTAAAGCTGCACCAATCAAGAAAGCTTTCTCCTGTTTGCCGCACCAGTGCTCCAGGTAAAGTGCCGAGGACTGTGCACTGGAGAAGAGACCCGGCACTGGATCCCAGAAGAAATGAGGGTGACATATACTGTATCACGGTACAATATCTTTAAAGCCCACCTTCCTCCAGCAGCTCTTCTGTAAGGGGAACATTGTAGGCTTGGCACAGTTTTAGGATCTTATGATATTGTTGTAGGCCCCGCCTTCTGAACGGCTCCACCAGCTCGGCTGACTCCTCCCCCAGCGTGGACGGCAGGGAATGGGCGTCAACAGCAGCGTTGCCCGTTCGCACCAAACGGCACTGATCTAACCAGTCCAAGAGTCGGGTGTTGCTCTGGAAGGAGACAATAAAGTGTTAAAGATAAACTGACAACATTTGATTGTCTATTGGTCTGTCCTTTATCCTTTGATAATCTATTGGGCTTATCCAAGATTTTGAATATCCATTGGCAAAGTGTATGAATACAGCAGGAAAGCGTTAAAGCGGTATTAAAGCGCAAAGCAAACACTTATTATATTGCAGCTTACCAATTCTTACATGTGGTGGCTGCATTAGTTTTCTTTTTTAGGATTTATTTCTTCTATTTTCATCGGTGATCCAGCCAGCAAGTCTGTTGTTTTTCAAAAGAACAAGCTCTCTAGCAGAATGTATCAGTTTACACGGATGAGACAAACCACTTAACAATGACAGGGGTGCTTGCAATGATCAGCTTTTATTTATTCATGTCATTTCAAAAGGAAAAAAAAAACAACTGCTTGCTGTAACTGATTATAAAGTGTGAGCTGGAGTTTAGCTTCAATCAGTTAGTGTATCTGAATCTGCAAATATATCTAACACTACCTCCCCCCCCCCCCCCCCCCCCAGACTGACAACGCTCCTGTGCTCATTCCTCCAGAGTTGTGTCCTTCACTAATACAGGAGGTGTGTCACAAGGTAAAAACAGAGAGGGAA
Organism: Aquarana catesbeiana; assembly: GCF_042186555.1. Taxonomy (NCBI): domain Eukaryota; kingdom Metazoa; phylum Chordata; class Amphibia; order Anura; family Ranidae; genus Aquarana; species Aquarana catesbeiana. The sequence continues at coordinate 22,506,465 of NC_133330.1, read as the reverse complement.
AAGCCAAAAAAAAAAAAGAGAAAACCAATGCAGCCACCACATTCTGATGATTGGTAAGCTGCAATATATGACATGTCTGTTTTTGGGTTTAACCACAATCCAGCCCCGGCCTATTCTGGCACATCATTTTTTTGCTAGAAAATGACTTAGAACCCCCAAACAATATATATACATACATACATACACACACACATACATATATACTTTTTTTTTTTTTTTAGCAGAGACCCTAGAGAATAAAATGGTGGTCGTTGCAATTTTTTATGTCGCACGGTATTTGCGCAGCAATTTTTCAAAAATATTTTCGAAAAAAAACACATTCATGTATTAAAAAAAAAACAAAAAAAAAAAACCAGTAAAGTTAGCCCATTGTTTTCTTTGTATAATGTGAAAGATGATGTTACGCCGAGTAAATAGATACCCAACATGTCACACTCGTGGAATGGCGCCAAACTTCGGTACCTAAAAATCTCCATAGGCTAACCCTTTAAATTTTTTTTTTTTTTTTTACAGGTTACTTGTTTAGAGTTACAGAGGATGTCTAGAGCTAGAATTATTGCTCTCGCTCTAACGTTCACGGCTTTACCTCGCATGTGTGCTTTGAACGCTGTTTACACATGCTGGCACGACCTACGCATGAAATCGCTTCTGTGTGCGAGCATGAGGGGATGGGGAGCGCTCTAAAAAAACAAAAACGTTTTTATTATTTTATTTTTATATTTTTATTTTTACACTTTTCCTTTAATTTTTTTTAATTACTTTTAATACTATTACATCCCATTTAATAGGAATAGGGCAGCCTCCGAGGGTCATAGAGATGGCCGGGTACCATATGGTCATTCTCTGGCTCCCCTATCGCACGGGCGAGCTGGGAGAAGCACCGGAGGGCAGCGGTAGGAGGGGGGGGTACAAAAAAATAATAAATGATGCCTGCCAGCTGCACCCATCATTCAGATATCTCCACTTTAACCTCATCATATGACGTCCGCCTAAATAAGGTTAAGTTTCCGCTATAAAAGTTCCCGCTTCAAGGAAGCCGGTTGCATTTATCCCTGGAGACTGAGGACATCTTGTGGTGAAAAGTGATTACTGCAGGTAAAGCAAAGGACTGGTCCAGATAGGGTAGCTTTTTTTTTTTTTTTTTTTTTTTTTACACCTGCCAAGAAAAAAATATGATTTGATGACTTCCATTCCTGGCCTTCTTCTGAAAATACTAGTTGCCTGGCCATATCTGGCTTTAATACCTCTAAATCACTGAGCCAGAACCAGTGGCAGCCCATTCATTAGGGGTGCCGCCCCCCCATCCATGCATCCGGACTCCTAATCTACATGCGGGGCGCCGGATTCCAATGGGGTTTTCTTTTTTTTTTTTGACGCACGTGATTAGAGCCTGAGGCTCTAATAGGCTTCAAAAAAGGGTGGGCCCGGGGCGCAGAGCACACCCACTTGTGTGACAATAGCGAATGAATATTTGCTTTTGCCACACTGATTCTCCTCCCGGCCAATCAGGAAGCGGGTCCTGAGACCCGTCACCCAATTGGCTGAAAAGAGAGGCGATCCGATTGGCTGCCTAGGAGGAGGAAGAGAGGAGACGCGTGGCATGGTGCAGGGGACAAGGAGGTCCAGGGGGAGCCGCCGCGAGCTAGATGGGGTAAGTGTGGAGCTGGTGACCTGACTGACCGGGGTGTGGGGGTGCAGGTGACTGACCGGGGTGGCTGTGGGTGTATTTCCACCCCCCACTAAAAAAAACATACCACCAGCCGTCACTGGCCAGAAGACCAAGTCTTGTGTCAATGACTCAGTAAGCATTGAAGCCAAAGCAACAACATGGCAGCCAGGCAGCTAGCATTTCCAGAAGAAGGACAGCAAAAGATGGCCAATGTATTGCTCTCATGAAAGGTGTCCTTAGAAAGCTGGAGAGTCAAGAAGTGGCGGTCACCACCCTATAGAGACGTCCTCTGCTCACCTTTGCTCTTCTCTTCCTCTCCCGATAGTTCTTCCCGATCTCCTCCATGTCCTCGTAGCTGAGGGGCCTCATTTCATCCAGACTGACAGGAGGAACCTGCAGGAACTGCGACTTGCTGCCCTCGCTGTGGTCACTGCGGCCCGGCTGAGATCTCGTCTTGGTATCCCCAACACTGAGCCAGGAGACGGAGCGCGCCGAGGAGGGCTTGGTCTCACCGGAGTCACTTTTCTGGTCACTGGCCGGTCGGAAACACTTCACTGGAGCTGCAAAAAAAAAAAAAGATTTATATTATTATCATTATTATATTTTTATTACTATTAATATTATTATTTAAGTATTTATTTATCTTTATTATTATGATATTTTATAAATATTATGTTATTATTATTGCTATTAGTATTAATAAAGTATTTCACAAATGGCGAAAAATTTGGGAATTTTTAACATTTATAAGAGATAAGAGATGACACAACCGTGTAAAATCTTGGAGCGTGTGCAGTTCCAGGCTGTGCTCACAATTGTCTGACAGAGATCCACCGCCTGCTGCCTTGTGACTTGCTACAAAGTTACAATGTACAGTCTGATCACTGGGGGAGAGGAGACTGAGGAAACTCTTCCTCCTGCCTGCAGCAGACTGATGACATTATCTTAGCCTAGAGAAAGTCACTGGGGGAGAGGAGACTGAGAAAATGCTTTAATCTGCCTGCAGCAGACTGATGACATCATCTCAGCCTAGAGAAAGTCACTGAAGGAGAGGAGACTTAGAAAATGCTTCCTCCTGCCTGCAGCAGACTGATGACATTAACTTAGTCTAGAGAAAGTCACTGGGGGAGAGGAGACAAAGAAAATACTTTAATCCACCTGCAGCAGACCGATGACATCATCTCAGCCTAGAGAAAGTCACTGGGCTAAGAGGAGACTGAGAAAATGCTTCCTCCTGTCTGCAGCAGACTGATGACATTATCTTAGCCTAGAGAAAGTCAATGGGAAAAAGGAGACTGAGAAAATGCTTCTTCCTGCCTGCAGCAGACTGATGACATTATCTTAGCCTAGAGAAAGTCACTGGGGGAGAGGAGACAAAGAAAATACTTTAATCCACCTGCAGCAGACCGATGACATCATCTCAGCCTAGAGAAAGTCACTGGGCTAAGAGGAGACTGAGAAAATGCTTCCTCCTGTCTGCAGCAGACTGATGACATTATCTTAGCCTAGAGAAAGTCAATGTGAAAAAGGAGACTGAGAAAATGCTTCTTCCTGCCTGCAGCAGACTGATGACATTATCTTAGCCTAGAGAAAGTCACTGGGGGAGAGGAGACTGAGAAAATACTTTAATCTGCCTGCAGCAGACTGTCAACATCATGTCAGCCTAGAGAAAGTCACTGGGGGACAGGAGACTAAGAAAATGCTTCTTCCTGCCTGCAGCAGACTGATGACATTATCTTAGCCTAGAGAAAGTCACTGGAGGAGAGGAGACTGAGAAAAGGCTTCATCCTGCCTGCAGCAGACTGTCGACATCATCTCAGCCTAGAGAAAGTCACTGGGGGACAGGAGACTAAGAAAATGCTTCTTCCTGCCTGCAGCAGACTGATGACATTATCTTAGCCTAGAGAAAGTCACTGGAGGAGAGGAGACTGAGAAAAGTCTTCATCCTGCCTGCAGCAGACTGTCGACATCATCTCAGCCTAGAGAAAGTCACTGGGGGACAGGAGACTGATGAAATGCTTCCTCCTGCCTGCAGCAGACTGATGACATTGTCTTAGCCTAGAGAAAGTAACTGGGGGAGAGGAGACAGGGAAAATGCTTTAATCTACCTGCAGCAGACTGATGACATCATATCAGCCTAGGCAAAGTAACTTGGATGGAGCTTGAGGGAAAACTTTATAAATGATAAAAATAATAAATAAAAAATAAATAAAAAGGTACTGTTGCTGTATATTGTTACTTATCAGGAGTTAATTAATACAGACGTGTTAAGTTATGTTTTTCTGTAAATGGTAATATGAGGTTGGGCATTCTACATGACACCAGCAGGTGTCACCGTCTCCAATGTGTGGTCATGTTTTATAGAACAGACTGTACCTCCTGTCTTCTGACTGACAGACACTTCCTTCCGATGTCCTCCCAGGTTCTTCTTCCACCACAAGTGCCGCCCAACACAGAGCTCCTTGTAGTTGATACAATTCGGACGTTTGTTTCCAAGTGAGATGACCAAATCATCAAACTGCAAATCGCTGATGGGAATGTTGGCCTGGAAGGGAAAATAAAGTGATGGCCGTCTATAGACATGTGCGGTTCCTTGCATTGCAAATTGAAATTCGGACATGTTCATTATTCGGAGATTCGGAGATTCGGATATATCAGAAATTTCCAAATTACAATAGTAACAAATTTAAAGGAATCCAAAATAACAAAATTAAGTTTCGTCCCAGAATTCAAATCATAATTGAATGTGAAAACGAATTGATTTCCAAAACAAATTCGAAATATATACATATTGCTGATATCATTCAAAGACTATGTGTATTAGTGTTAAAATATAGCCACCGTCCAAAATTTGAATTCAGAATAGAATAGAATAAAACAGAATAGAATAGAAAAGAAGGAATATAAACGGAAAGGAGAGAATAGAAAAGAATAGAATAAAAATAGATTTGATTTGAATAGAATATAATTAAATAGAAGGAATAAAGCCATTGTCTGAAATTTTAATTTAAAAAAGAATAGAATAAAACAGAATAGAATAGAAAAGAATAAAACAAAACACAATGGAATAGCAAAGAATAGAATAAGATAAGAAATAAAATAGAATAGAATAGAAAATGAAGGAATAGAAAATAAAAGAAAAGAACAGGATAGGAAAAAAAAGAAAATAGAAATTATTAGAAAAAAAGGAATAGGAAAGAAGAGGAAAATAGAAAATAAAGGATTATAATAGAATTAAAAAATAGATTTGATTTGAACAGAATATAATTAAATAGAAGGAATATAGCCATCTTCCGAAATTCTAATTTCAAAAAGAATAGAATAAAACAGAATAGAATAGAAAAGAATAAAACAGAACACAATGGAAAAGCAAAGAATAGAATAAGATAAAAAAAGAAAAGAATAGAAAAGAATACACTAAACTAGAAAATAAAGGAATAGAAATAATAGAATAGAAAAGGATAGAAAGAATATAGCCATCTTCCAAAATTCGAATTTCGAAGAGAGTAGAATAGAGAAAAACAGAATAGAAAAGAAGGAACAGAATAGAAAAGAAAAGAATAGAAGATAATAGAAAATAAAGTAATAGAATAGCATAGGAAAAATGTATTTGATTTGAATAGAATAGAATTAAATAGAATGAAAATATCTATCTTCCTAAATTCGAATTACAAAAAGAATAGAACAGAATAGAATAAATCAGAACAAAATAGAATATAAAATAATAGAATAAGATAAAAAAAAGTGTGTAATAGAAAAGAATAGAATAGAATAAAAAAAGAAAAGAAAGGAATAGTAATGAATAGCAAAGAAAAGAATAGAATAGAAAAAAAATAGAAAAGTATAGAATAGGTTAAAATAGGATAGAATAGGATAGAAAATAATAAAATAGAAATAAATAGAAAAAAATAGAATATATTAAAACAGAAAGAATATAACCATCTTCCAAAATTCAAATTTCGAAAAGAATAGAATAGAAAAAAACAACAGAACAGAATAGAAAAAAAAAAAAATACCTTGACAGGTGGATGTCAGTCTGGAGGACAGAAATGATTGAAAGGGGCGGGGCCAGGGATAGTCAGGCTGGGATGGAATGAGCTAGGCTGGCCCTTGGGAGGAGTTATGCAAATATCAAAATCCTTTGCAGTCTGTCTCTGCACCGGAAACTGACTGGAACTGACTGCATGGTGTGAACTAGAGCCACTGGAATACATGGAAAACACTGTGCATGCATTTTTAGGGCCAGTTCCGGATACGTTCCGGTTCAGTTTTTTTCTTACAGTTCACACCCAACGCAGCTGCAGTGCGTTTTTGATACGATTTGCTAGGTTCCAGTACAGTTCTGTGCAGAAAAAAAAAATGCAGCACGCTCTACTTTTTTTTCTGCACCGGAAACTGACTGCACTGGTGTGAACTAGAGCCATTGGAATACATGGAAAACACTGTGCATGCATTTTTAGTGCAGAAAAAAAAAGTGCACGGAACTGCATCTGGTGTGAACTAGCACTAAAATGCATTAAAAATGCACCGGAATGCACTGGAACGCATCAAAAATGCACTGAACCCTAGTATAGCGAAAAAATAAACAAGAAAAAAGAAGAAAAAAAAAGCACCTGGAATGCACCCAGAACTACATAAAAAAAGCACCAAAAACGCACCTTGCAAAGCATCAAAAATGCACTGTACCCTGGTATAGTGAAAAAAAAAAAACAGCAAAAGAGAAGCAAAAAAACACCTGGAATGCATCCAGAACCACATAAAAAATGCACCAAAAACGCACTGGAACAGATCAAAAACGCGATAAAAACAGAAACGCATCCCGAACGGCTCTGGAGTGCGTTTTTGTGGAGTGAACCAGCCCTTCTACTTTTTTTTTCTGGAACTGACCACACTGGTGTGAACTATGCCATTGAAAACCATATGACCTACTTTCCATGCGTTTTTGATGCATAAAAAAAAAAAATGCACTGGGACTTGCATGTGGTGTGAACTGGCCCTAAAACATCGCCCCCGGGTTGTCACCTCTTTACGGACGGACTTCAGATCCTTGCTGGAGATCTCCTTCCTCTTCCTCTTGTCCGTTTGGTTGTAAAGGTCGACAAGTCGAAGGTGGCGCCGATGAAGATAAGAGTCCAGGATGGCCAGAGCCTCGGGGTGCGGTTGTTGGATGGACGGTGTGACCGCACTGCGCTGCGAGCTCCTCGGAACGCTGCGCTCCGCCTCCTGCAACATCCAACAAAGAGTTATACAAAACTAACGGCGGGACACAGGAGCCGAGGAGGCGAATGTTTCTAAAAGGAAGGAATCTGGAATCTGATTGGCTGCTGTGAGCAGCACAGAATTATTTTTTTTTTCCTTTCAGTTACTTTAGATTGACAAGACTAAAGAGAGCAGGTATAGGAAATCTCATTAAGCCAAACAATAAATACATACTACAATTGAATTGTGCACATATAACCCCGCCATGCATTTTCCAATCTGATATGCTAAATGCAATTTCTTTGCAGCAAACATTCCCTCTGAAGAAGACCCCTACGAAACGGGTCGAAACGTGTCAGTTTTTTTTGTCATACATAGACATGTTTGTTATGTACATTTCTGTGTTTGCTACATTTGCACTTTTGGGTATACACCCTCTAGAGCTCATATTTTAACTATCATGGAATTATTGTATGCCAATCATTTTTAAATAAAGAATAATTTTTCTAATTCATCTACCACTTATTTACCTCGCTGCTATAAAACCCCTCTGGGGGGGAACTTTCCAATCTCATATCATTCGGGGTGTGCAGCACCATTATCCCCCCCTTTATGTGTTTTTCCCATGCTACATACTACAATTATCCACTTGAAGACCGAGCATTTTCTGGCAATTTTTCTTTACGTGAAAATCTGTTTATTTTTTCTAGAGAATTTGTTAGAACCTTCAAACATTGTATATATATATATATATATATATATATATATATATATATATATATATATATATATATATATTTTTTTTTTTTTTTATATATATATATATATTTTTTTTATATATATATATATATATTTATATATATATATATATATATATATATATATATATATATATATATATATATATATATATATATATATATATATATATCCCTATCCTGGAAGGATTTACCCCCCTTAGTGGCCATTTTTTGCCATATGGCACTGCATTACTTTAACTGACAATTGCGCTGTCATACAACGCTGTACCCAAATAAAATTTATATCCTTTTTTTCCCACAAATAGACTTTCTTTTGGTGGTATTTGATCACCCCTGCGGTTTTTATTTTTTTGCGCTATAAACAAAAAAATGAGCGACAATTTTGAAAAAAACAAAAAAAAACAATATTTTTTACTTTCTGCTATAAAACATATCCAATAAAAAAATATGTAAAAAAATCGAATTTCTTCATCGGTTTAGGCCAATTTGTATTCTGCTACATATTTTTGGTAAAAAAAAAAGGAAGGAAGGAAGATGAAAACTTACACAGCTGGCTGTATCCTGATTGGTCTGCTGCGACATCTGACTTTTTAAACGCTTCTCGGTCATTTTATCTTGCACCCGGGTCTCTAACGCGGTCAGGTTTGGTTTTCCTTGCAGCCATTTCTCTAGATCCCCCATACTGTCCAGTTGTGCCCTTAGTTGCTTTCTTTGCGTTATCCAATTGGAAATGTTCTGCCCAACCACTTTGGTCCCCTGGATCTGCTCATCCACCTTGGTCCCCAGGATCTGCTCATCCACCTTGGTCCCCAGGATCTGCCCATCCACCTTGGTCCCCAGGATCTGCCCATCCACCTTGGTCCCCAGGATCTGCTCATCCACCTTGGTCCCCAGGATCTGCTCATCCACCTTGGTCCCCAGGATCTGCCCATCCACCTTGGTCCCCAGGATCTGCCCATCCACCTTGGTCCCCAGGATCTGCTCATCCACCTTGGTCCCCAGGATCTGCTCATCCACCTTGGTCCCCAGGATCTGCCCATCCAACTTGGTCCCCAGGATCTGCCCATCCACCTTGGTCCCCAGGATCTGCCCATCCACCTTGGTCCCCTGGATCTGCTCATCCACCTTGGTCCTCAGGATCTGCTCATCCACCTTGGTCCCCAGGATCTGCTCATCCACCTTGGTCCCCAGGATCTGCTCATCCACCTTGGTCCCCAGGATCTGCTCATCCACCTTGATCCCCAGGATCTGCCCATCCACCTTGGTCCCCAGGATCTGCCCATCCACCTTGGTCCCCAGGATCTGCCCATCCACCTTGGATAGGATCTTCTCATCCCATGGTTTAGCGGTGACCCTGGAAGCTTCCATTGACTTTCCTGTAAGATTCAATGGTTCAGACTCTACTCTCTGCATTGGAGGGGCAATGATGCGTCGCGTCCTTGACTTCGGTGGTCCAAAAGTTCTGCAAGCCACCTTGAAGAAGAGCGTCTGGGACAGATCCGGCTGCTTGTACTTGCTGATATCATCGTCAGAGGATTGGAGGACATCCTGGAAGTTCACTTCTTTAGCCATGGCTACATTTAATATTGGTGGTGCATAGAAATGAAGAGTGTGTAAGACTCCTCGTGGGCAGGGCTAAAGGTGGGGATACAGTAGCAGCATGACCTCTGGAGGCTGCAAGAGAAAGAGTTTAGACTTAAAAGGACCAATAAATCTCAAACCTTTTCATTTGGTTCTTAAAGATGAATCCAAGGTGTGGATATCAATATAACTGTGTATTTATCATACCTGCGGGATCCCAGAGGAAGCTGGAAATCACTGTAGTAGGCACCGATACTTCAGTGATTGCCTCTAGCTTCCCGGTCCTGTTCCGAGTGGCTGCCCTACTGCTTACTGAGCACAGGGAGTCACTCACTCGAAACGGGCACCATTCAAAGAATGCTTTACATTTTCTCAATGAATGCAAAGTGTTCTTTAATTGGACAATGTTGAGATCATGATGTCACCGCTCCCCACCTCATCCAGTCAGAGAATGCTTCATATCATCTTTTACTGCTAAAAAAGTACCCAATTGCTCTGTATTGTTAAAATGTATTGGGTTCTGCCAGAAAAGTTTATTTGAATTTGTAGGGGGGGAGAGAAAAAGAGAGAAAGGGGGGGTTGGAAATAAGAGAGAGAGAAAAGGAGGCAGGGAGAAGGAATAAGAGGTGGGCGAAAAGAAATAGGAAGAGAAAGGGAAGGGAAAGTGAATGGAATAGGAAGAGAGGGAAATGAAGGGAAAGGGGAAAGGAAGAGGAAGGGAAAGGGGAAAGGAAGAGGAAGGGAAAGGGGAAAGGGAGTGGAAGGGAAAGGGGAAAGGAGGAGGAAGGGAAAGGAAGAGGAAGGGAAAGGGGAAAGGAAGAGGAAGGGAAAGGGAGGGAAGAGAAAGGTAAAGAAATAGGAAGAAAAGGGGAATGGAATAGGAAGGGAAGGGGGAAGGAAAAGCGAAAGGAAAGGGAAGGGAACAGAAATGTAAAGGGAAGGGAAAGGTAAGAGAATAAGAAGAAAAAGGGAAGGGGATAGGAGGGGAAAGAAAAGGAAAAGGGAATAGGGAGAGAAAGGGAAGGGAATAGGAAGAGAGAGGGAAATGAAAGGAAAGGGGAAAGGAAGAGGAAGGGAAAGGTAAAGGAAGGGAAAGGGGAAAGGAAGAGGAAGGGAAGGGAAGGGAAAGGGAAGGGAAGAGAAAGGTAAGGAAATAGGAAGGAAAAGGGAATGGAATAGGAAGGGAAGGGGAAAGGAAAAGCAAAACAAAAGGGAAAGGGAAGGGAACAGAAATGGAAAGGGAGGGGAAAGGTAAGAGAATAAGAAGGAAAATGGAAGGGCATAGGAAAGGAAGGGGAAGGGAAAAAAAGGAAAAGGGAATAGGGAGAGAAAGGAAAGGGGAAAGGAAATGGAATGTAATAGGAAGAGAGGGGGAAATGAAAGAGGGAAGGAAAAGCTTAGGGAAAGGGAACAGAACAGAAAGGGAAGGGTATAGGAATGGAAAGGGAAGGGAAAGGTAAGGGAGTAGGAGGGGAAAGGTAAAGGAATAGGAAGGAAAAGGGAAGAGGAAGGGAAATGAAAAGTAACAGAAAGGGAAGGGTATACGAAGGGAAAGGGTAGAGAAAGGTAAGGAAATAGAAAGGGAAGGGAGAGGGAATGGAATAGGAAGGGGAAGGGATATGAAAGGGAAGGGGAAAGAAAAAGCAAAGGGAAAGGGAAGGGTATAGGAATGGAAAGGTAAGGGAATAGGAAGGGAAAGAAAAATGAAAGAAAATGGGAAGGGGCGGGAAGGGGCAGGACAGGGATTGCCTGTGGAGAAAAGAGGAAGAAAACCAGTCTGCTTATACAATCTGTTTACTCGGACTTGGTACAAGGACCATTCAGCCTTCTGTGACACAATACTGTACCAGTCTGAGCAGTTAATGACACTCAGTGGTTAGTGTGGGTGACTCCAATGCAATGTTAGAGATATAAAATGGGGTGATACATTCTGGTTCGAGCCCCGGGAAAATACAGACACACCCTGAGGACAGACATGACTGGACAATACACAAACAAGAGACACTAAATATCTCCAACACTCAAAAAACAAAACAAAAGGATGCAGAAAATATATTCTTAGAGAAGGCTTTTTCAACCTTCCAACCCCAGAGGACCCCTTGAAATAATATTCATGTTTTGGGGAAACCCTTTAAGTGGTTCTAAAGCCAAAACATCTTTTACCTTAATACATTCTTTGCATTTAATGTAAAAAAAGTTTAGGCATCAGCATCAGAACTGGACCACGGAGCAATGGAATAAGGTGGACCGGTCTGATGAATTAAAGAATGGTTCGAGGAACACAAAAGAGTTCGAGGTGTTGACTTGGCCTCCAAATTCTCCAGTCGAGCCTCTTTGGGATCAAGTCCAATCCACGGAGGCCCAATCTCACAACTTACAGGACTTAAAAGGATCTGCTACTGACGGCTAGATACCACAGCGTACCTTCAGAGGTCTAGTGGAGTTCATGCCTCGATGGGTTATATTGGGTGGCCATAATGTTATGACCGATCTGTGTTTATACAATGTAACGTTTTATTATTAGTTCAAATAGAGATATCATTAAAGTGTACGATTTGGCCAGAACAATGTGCACATGCCATTCAGTTTCTATGGATAAAAACATACATTGCATCTGTATACATTCAAAACAATAAAAAAAAAAAATGAATCCACAAATGACATCACACTGATAAACTCCGCCTATTCCTAATTAATAATATTAGAAGAATTAATGATCTTTTTCAGACATGACTGTACAGGAAGGATCTCACACATACCTGAGCTGTCTGTGCAGCCATTCACTCCCTAATCCCTGCAGGCTTCTTGTTGTCTGGTAACCACGGTGACAGCCCCGCCCACACAGCACTGGTTGGATGAGACTTGTGTCCACATTTATCTCAAACACGTCCACCCCGACCTCCACCTACCCAGAGACTCACACCAAAAAACACCGCCATCGCTTTGACATGGCTCAGGAACAGGAATTAAAAAAAAAAAAAAAAAGTTTCATTTAATTTTTAAATGTTTTTTTAAAAGGGTACCTCCACTTTTGTGGGGGAAAAAAAAAAAAGGGGGAAATAAAAAAAGAAACAACTTGCATATACAATTGCGACACAAGTCATATTGTAATCAATGTGAATGTAGTATAAATATGTAAAGAGCTGCATAAATTGACGGCGGTATATAAGTTCCTGTAATAAATAAATAATAGAATGTTATTAAAAAATGACCTTTCCTTTTCAACCTGCAGCACTGCAATTTTCTGCAAAATGCAGAATGGCCACCAGGAGGCGTTCTGTACACAGATGGTATACAGGGCGCCCCCCCCCCAGAAATGTCATTTCCTGCTTGTGTGATTGGACCATTTACCAATACCAGAACGTATAAGTTCGGTGCAGCCTGTGACCTCCACCTATGTGACATCGCTTGGGTGTAGGAGCCAAATGAGCGGATGGGGGAGATCACTGCTCCCCAGTGGCGGCTGGTACTGTATCTATTTTTTGGGGGGGGGGGGGGGGCGGCAAACAAAAAATCCCGCTGCCACTCCAGAATCCAGAAAACAGGCTGTGTTATATACAAAATGACAGCAGCAATGAAAGAAAAAAAAAGGGGGCGGCCTCGGTAGGTACTCACAGTGCTCCTCCGCACCGGCTCCCGCTCATCTGATCGGGCTCTCTGTACCAGTTCCCGCTCATCCAATCCGGCTCCCTGCACCGATCTCTGCTCGTCCAATCGGGCTCCCCACTCTCTGCACAGGCTCTAGCTTGTCCGATTGGGTTCCCCACTCTCTGCACTGGGTCCCACTCGTCCGATCGGGCTCCCTGCTCCCCACACAGGCTCCAGATCGTCCAATCGGGCTCTCCGCACAGGCTCCCGCTTGAGCGATCGGGCTCCCCACTCTTCGCATCAGCTCCCCATTCTCTGTACCAGCTCACGTTCGTCCGATCGAGCTCCCCGCACCGGCTCCCACTCATCCGGTTGGGGCTCCCCGCTCTCCGCACCGGCTCCTGCTCGCCCGATCAGGCCCCCTGTTCTCCGTACCGGCTCCTGCTCGTCTGATCCGGCTCCCACTCATCCAGTCGGGGCTTCCCGCTCTCCGCACCGGCTCCTGCTCGTCCGATTCGGCTCCCAATCATCTGATCGGGCTCCCCGCTCTCCGCACCAGCTCCTGCTCATCCGATCGGGCTCCCTGTTCTCCGTACCGGCTCCCGCTCGTCTGATCCGGGTCCCACTCATCCGATCGGGCTCCCTGCTCTCCGTACCGGCTCCTGCTTGTCCGATCCGGCTCCCACTCATCCGATCAAGCTCCCCGCTCTCGGCACCGGCTCCTGCTCGTCCGATCGGGCTCCCTGCTCTCTGTACCGGCTCCTGCTCGTCCGATCCGGCTCCCACTCATCCGATCGGGCTCCCCGCTCTCCGCACCGGCTCCTGCTCCTCCGGTCAGGGCTCCCTGCTCTCTGTACCGGCTCCTGCTCGTCCGATCCGGCTCCCCGCTCTCCGCACCGGCTCCTGCTCGTCCGGTCAGGGCTCCCTGCTCTCTGTACCGGCTCCTGCTCGTCCGATTGGGCTCCCTGCTCTCCGCACCGGCTCCTGCTCCTCCGGTCAGGGCTCCCTGCTCTCTGTACCGGCTCCTGCTCGTCCGATCCGGCTCCCCGCTCTCCGTACCGGCTCCTGCTCGTCCGATCCGGCTCCCACTCATCCGATCGGGCTCCCTGCTCTCCGTACCGGCTCCTGCTCGTTCGGTCAGGGCTCCCCACTCTCCATACCGGCTCCTGCTCGTCCGATCCGGCTCCCACTCATCCGATCGGGCTCCCTGCTCTCCGTACCGGCTCCTGCTCGTTCGGTCAGGGCTCCCCACTCTCCGTACCGGCTCCTGCTCGTCCGGTCGGGGCTCCCTGCTCCCGCTCATCCGCTCCGACTCTTCCCTCCTGTTACAGGCATTGCTTCTCCTCCCGGCGGGTCCTGAGACCCATCCTAAGACTCCCTAGCCAATCGGGTCTCAGGAACTGCTTTCTGATTGGCCAGGAGGAGAATCAGGAAGACATTAGCGAATATTAATTCATTGGAATCCATACGTCCGGCACTCTGCATGGAGATTAGGGGCCGGGCGCATGGATTAGGGGGGCGTCACCCCTGCGTCCCTAATGGACGGGCCGCCACTGCTGCTCCCCATACTATACCATATTCTAATGCAGGTCGCAAAGTAGGAAGGAGCAGTGAGGGGTCACTGGCAAGGTGAGTATAAAGGGGTTGGTTGGGGGGGCTTGAATCTCTTGTAGAGACTTAGCCCCCCGCATAGGTAAGGTCACATTGCCTCTTTAATCTCCTCCCTCCAGCTGAACGCATATATGTGGCAGGATGGATTGGGCCTTATTCGGTCATCTACACTCACCGGCCACTTTATTAGGTACACCTGTTTACAGCGGGTGTAAACTCCCATCTCTGCCTTCTACCTATAAGTACTGTAAATATCTCCTAGAGATGCACCGTTTATTAGATATTTACTGTATATGCAGCCAATGACGTCATCAGCGCTCTGAAGTCACCCAGCAGTTTACTACCTCTTTAAATTTCTTAGTAACACAAATTGCTAATCAGCCAATCACATGGCAGCAACTCAATGCATTTAGGCATCTAGATGTGGTGAAGACGACTTGCTGAAGTTCAAACCGAGCATCAGAATGGGGAAAAAAAGGGGATTTAAGTGACTTTGAACATGGCCTGGTTGTTGGTGCCAGACGGGCTGGTCTGAGTATTTCTGGGATTTTCACACACAACCATCTCTCATGGTTTACAGAGAAAATATCCAGCGAGTGGCAGTTGTGTGGATGAAAATGCCTTGTTGAGGTCAAAGGAGAATGGGCAGACTGGTTGGAGATGATAGAAAGGCAACAGCAACTCAAATAACCGCTCATTACATCCAAGGTATGCAGAATACCATCTCTGAACGCACAACACATCCAACCTTGAAGCAGATGGGCTACAGCAGCAGAAGACCACACCGGGTGCCACTCCTGTCAGCTAAGAACAGGAAACTGAGGCTCAAATTTGCACAGGATCATCAAAATTGGACAACAGAAGTTTGGAAATACGTTGTCTGGTCTGATGAGTCTCGATTTCAGCTGCGACATTCAGATGGTAGAAGCAGAATTTGGCACATGGATCCATCCTGCCTTGTATCACCGGTTCAGGCTGGTGGTGGGGGTGTAATGGTGTGGGGGATATTTTCTTGGCACACTTTGGGCCCCTTAGTACCAATTGATCATGGTTTATACACCACGACCTACCTGAGTATTGGTGCTGACCATGTCCATCCCTTTATGACTACAGTGTCCCCATCTTCTGATGGCTCCTTCCAGCAGGATAATGCACCATGTCACAAAGCTCCAATCATCTCACCACTGGACAATGAGGTCCCTGTACTCCAATGTCCTCCACACTCACCACAACTCATCCAATAGAGCCCCTTTGGGATGTGGTGGAACAGGAGATTGGCATCATGGATGTGCAGCCGACAAATCTGCAGCAACTGTGTGATGCCATCATGTCACTATGGACCAAAATCTCTGAGGAATGTTTCCAACACCTTGTTGAATCTATGCCACCAAGAATGATGGCAAAAGGGGGTCCAACCTGCTACTAGCAAGGTGTACCTAATAAAGTGGCCGGTGAGTGTGTATGTGATGCTGTGTTGTGAAGGGGACAGCAAACAAACAACTACACAGACAAGAGCTGATTGTATTATACAAAATATGTTTTATTACCCAGATTTCACAGATTTAATTATAAAAAAGTAGAATATTACAATATATAAAGAATTTCCGTGTAACAAAATAATTTATGTACAAAATATAAAAAAGGTAAAATACAAAAAAAATTTACAGATACGAGACGAGTGTCTGCTGGACGCACAGCGATCGTTCCTCATTCCAATCCAAGTCTCTCCTTGTTCTCCCAGAGCCAGTCATGGTACTTATTTAGCTTGTGGTCCTCGGGCTGAACCTGGAAACATATCATAGATACATTGTTTAATGTCAATGTATAGATATTGTCTTCTGAAAAGGGACCTGAATTTACAAAGTAAAGACTTTCTATATTATAGAGAACATCTAGAAATGTTAATTGTGTCCAACAGGTACATTTTCTGGAATTCCTTCTGAAAACTTTGAGGTTCACTTCTGTACCTTGAACTTATTTTAAAGCAAAACTCTGGTAAGCTTAAAAATGATCCCTTGCAGTTGGGCCGCCCCCCCCCCCCCCCCCCCCCGCCCGCAAGGGGTTAATGGCATTTTTAGGTATAGGGGAGAGTAAAGGGCCTGTAACTTACCTTATTCCTTATTAACTCCTGAACTCTGCACCCTGTACACATCGCACTCCTGAACACTGCACCCTGTACACAACGCACTACTCCTGAACCCTGCACCCTGTACACAACGCACTCCTGAACCCTGCACCCTGTACACAACGCACTACTCCTGAACCCTGCACCCTGGCCGTAGCGCACTCCTGAACTCTGCCTGTAGCGCCCTCCTGAACTCTGCCTGTAGCGCCCTCCTGAACTCTGCCTGTAGCGCCCTCCTGAACTCTGCCTGTAGCGCCCTCCTGAACTCAGTACGTAGCGCCCTCCTGAACGCAGTACGTAGCGCCCTCCTGAACGCAGTACGTAGAGCCCTCCTGAACGCAGTACGTAGAGCCCTCCTGAACGCAGTACGTAGCGCCCTCCTGAACGCAGTACGTAGCGCCCTCCTGAACGCTGCATGTAGCGCCCTCCTGAACGCTGCATGTAGCGCCCTCCTGAACGTTGCACGTAGCGCACTCCTGAACGCTGCACTCTGCACAAAGCACACTCCTAAACGCTGCACGTAGCGCACTCCTGAACGCTGCACTCTGCACAAAGCACACTCCTAAACGCTGCACGTAGCGCACTCCTGAACGCTGCACTCTGCACAAAGCGCACTCCTGAACGCTGCATGTAGCGCACTCCTGAACGATGCACTCTGCACAAAGCGCACTCCTGAACGCTGCACGTAGCGCACTCCTGAACGCTGCACTCTGCACAAAGCGCACTCCTGAACTCTGCAAGTAGCGCACTCCTGAACTCTGCAAGTAGCGCACTCCTGAACTCTGCAAGTAGCGCACTCCTGAACTCTGCAAGTAGCGCACTCCTGAACTCTGCAAGTAGCGCACTCCTGAACTCTGCAAGTAGCGCACTCCTGAACTCTGCAAGTAGCGCACTCCTGAACTCTGCAAGTAGCGCACTCCTGAACCCTGCGCTCTGTACGTAGCAAACCCCGGTTACAACAGGCCCTTTGAAGTTAACCAAACTGCTGATGTGGCCCGCAATGAATGAAATAGAGTTTGACACCCTGGGCTAGGGAAAAAGCTAATTAAATGACCTTAACTCTCACTCCCACAAGCTCCTCCTCTCCGTGTGACTGGTCCACCACAGTTGCCTCTCCAGCCAGTGGTTTTAGCTTTGAGGTCATCGTGTACAATGCAGGACCAGCAGTCCTGCATTCCACTGCAAGTGAGGATGAGCTGGAAGACGAAAGAGGAGAGCGCCGGCTGCTGGGAGAGGGAGGGATAAGAGATTTAAAACTGTTTTTTCCCTGGTCCAATAGACAAAAATTAGCATTCAACCCTTGCAGCGCAGAGGTCCCCCAGTGCAAGCGTAGCTTTTAGATTCCAAGAGTTCAGCTTTTTATTAAAATAACCCCCGTTGACCCTCCAATAAATTGCTTGTTCAGGCACTTCCTGTTATATGGTGACAACACTATTTCCCTGTCCCCCAGCTGAGCACCTGCATTGTCACCCTTTCACACGGGCCTCTGATGGAGACAACAAGTGGTTGTCTCAACACACATTATGCCAGCGTAGACCTCTGTTGTCACCATCCGTGAACCCAATCTCATCACTGGAGTACAGGCAGGATGTGGCAGCAAAGAGGCCGCAGAAGATCAGCAGGACTGATAGAAAGTGTGAATAAAAAATGAAAACTAGGATTTTTGTAAAAAAAAAATGGAAATATGATACGCTTTGAAATATGGGATGTCCTTCAATATACCTCTTTCCACTCATTCACACAGAAGATCCGATACGAATCATTTCCATATTTTCCAATTCCGTGGAGTTCAATCGGATAACGCCACTTTTTTGTGAGATACTCTTCTGCAGAACAAAAGAAAACACAATCATTAAAGACTTACTAAACCTAGAAGCCTGCAATCACTAAACAACAGAAAATCCCCCTAGTGGGGCTTTAATGCAGCCAATGGTATATGAAACACAAAATACAAAAATGTGTTGTGATGGCCATTTTAATTTGGTTAATACAGCAAGTACTGACAACAAAGAATTTGGGACATAGACTTAAATCCAAAGATGAAAATAGGAAACAATGCCAATAACAGAGGACAGTGTACAATACAATTACATCACAGGCAACAGTATACAATAGCACAAAGATGTTGGTTGTGTGAGATCCTGACGCGTTTCGACCCCAATGGGTCTTCTTCAGAGGATAGGTATGTATAAAAACTGTAAAAATGTAGACATGTGTCAAGCAATTTCAAGCCAAAACAGAAAGAAAGAGTATGTAAACAATTCCATATGGTGTATCTTTACCAGTCACGATGTACTCGATGGTTACAAGTGGCCATAATGTGAAAGAATATCCCTCTTGATGTATCCCCGATATCCTAGCGGGTGGGCCAGTCACAAGGGGAGCGAGTGCCACCCACACGTCTTACAAGGAATCACACACTATGTAACCCCAAAGGGGCGGAGGGAGAGAAGGGGGTACACACTGCACCTGCGATAAAATTACAATATATATATTTATTAAGTGGCGGGTTCCAAAATAAGATTTGTACGGCAAAAGAGTCAAAAGAAAAATGTGTCTATTTGCTATTACAATTTCGAGAGTTTTAGCTGGATAACGGGCGTGGTGGGATGACGGAGCCATGCAGGAGGGAAGACAACAAGGATAGCAGGTGTGAGGGAAAAAAGTGAGGGAAGAAGAGTGAGGGAAAAGAAAGAAAGGAAAAGATGAGTGATGAGCAGGGATGGAATGGAGGGGAAGGGAAGGAAGGGGAAGGAACGGCGGGGAGGTATGGTATGGTAAGGAAAACACATATATAATGCATGGGTCGGCTCCCAAACTATAACTATATAACTATAGGTATATCATTGCCACCACACGATAGAACAATCTATTTATGGCCCTTTAACTCCTTCCATGACCTTCCCTCTCCCCCCCTCTCCGTGTTATAGCCACCATTTAGTGGCCCGGGGGGCCGGGTCCCTTGGGGGGTGGAGACGTGACACACATGCCTTCCTGGCAGGGTGGGGAGGCGCAAAGGGTCCTGCGTCTCTCCAAGCGCCCACTAGGTGGACGCTATTTCTATCCCTGCCAGCGGCGTTCCGGATCCCCTCCGGACGTCCTGGCCTCCCGCGCACGCGCGATACCACGGGCGTGCGCGTGACGTCACGACGCTCACGCAGTTGCGGCGGGGGTGACGGTGGATCCGGGAGAATTTCTCTTCCGGAACGCCGAGGGAGTCACACCAAGGGCGCCGCCATTGCGTCGCTCTTTCCTCATGGGGGAATGGATGGAGGGGGAGGGACACCTGCACCTGCGGGATACTTTGGCAAATAAGTTCTTCTATAAATTAGGTTGGCAATAGGGAAGGTCCAGTTGGATTATTTGTTTCCACTGGACGCTTCTGTGCTGCCTTATCATCCCATTTGGTGGTAAGTACATATTCTCTACTGATTCATACACCTTCTTACTGCGTTCATCATGCTCGGTTCTCACCACTAATGTTATATATTTTCTTTCATCTTGTTTGAAATTCTGATTTACCCGCTCCATAATCCGTGATATCATGGACTATTTTCAATTATCTTATCGGTAACCTTATTTATTTCACTCTTAATCCTATGCCCCCCTCATTCACTCTGTTCTTCTCACATGTCACTCACATACTCACACCTGCTTGGGGGCTTTTCTGTTTTGTTTGGTTCACGACCATTCTTGGTTTTTTCACTTTTCACTTTTTCTGGCCCCTTGATGGGCCTCTCCTACACTCACTGGTCGCTACACTTTCTCTCTGTGTTCTCAGGTTCCTTACATATACGGACGTGATTTGGGAGCCGACCCATGCATTATATATGTGTTTTCCTTACCATATCATACCTCCCCGCCGTTCCTTCCCCTTCCTTCCCTTCCCCTCCATTCCATCCCTGCTCATCACTCATCTTTTCCTTTCTTTCTTTTCCCTCACTCTTCTTCCCTCACTTTTTTCCCTCACACCTGCTATCCTTGTTGTCTTCCCTCCTGCATGGCTCCGTCATCCCACCACGCCCGTTATCCAGCTAAAACTCTCGAAATTGTAATAGCAAATAGACACATTTTTCTTTTGACTCTTTTGCCGTACAAATCTTATTTTGGAACCCGCCACTTAATAAATATATATATTGTAATTTTATCGCAGGTGCAGTGTGTACCCCCTTCTCTCCCTCCGCCCCTTTGGGGTTACATAGTGTGTGATTCCTTGTAAGACGTGTGGGTGGCACTCGCTCCCCTTGTGACTGGCCCACCCGCTAGGATATCGGGGATACATCAAGAGGGATATTCTTTCACATTATGGCCACTTGTAACCATCGAGTACATCGTGACTGGTAAAGATACACCATATGGAATTGTTTACATACTCTTTCTTTCTGTTTTGGCTTGAAATTGCTTGACACATGTCTACATTTTTACAGTTTTTATACATACCTATCCTCTGAAGAAGACCCATTGGGGTCGAAACGGGTCAGGATCTCACACAACCAACATCTTTGTGCTATTGTATACTGTTGCCTGTGATGTAATTGTATTGTACACTGTCCTCTGTTATTGGCATTGTTTCCTATTTTCATCTTTGGATTTAAGTCTATGTCCCAAATTCTTTGTTGTCAGTACTTGCTGTATTAACCAAATTAAAATGGCCATCACAACACATTTTTGTATTTTGTGTTTCATATACCATTGGCTGCATTAAAGCCCCACTAGGGGGATTTTCTGTTTTTTAATTCTATATTCGGGGTGTGCAGCCTCCCTGTCCGTACTCTAGAGTGTCCTTTTTTCTTATTGCCTGCATTCACTATATCTGGTCTCCCACAGTACACAGAACATGGAAATGCAATTATTTTAGTAAATATAAACTGCTAAATACCTTTTCACATCAGCAGTATAGAGCAGTCTTGTGACTTCTATCAGTGTCTGGTTAAAGCTTGTAGGAGGAGTTTTCATTCTCCTCTGACTGTCCTATGAGGCTGCAGGACCCCTGACCCTCTGTCTGCATAGTGCTGATTGGCCCTGTTCTGATCACATGCACTCTCCAAATAAAAAAAAAAAAAAAAACACACCTCTCTAGCAATACACACCAAACTGAGCATGTGCAGAGCGACTCCAAGGCTCTGTTTTATCAGGAGATGGATTGGGGACAGTGGAAGAAGGGGAGGATCAGAGAAGACAGGCTCAAACAGCCTTTTTACTAGACATGTGCACTGACAAAAAAATGTGGTCGTTTTTGTTTCATTCGTTTTTTGCTTTTTTCGGAAATTCGAAAATTCAGAATTCAGAAATCCGAAAATTAGGATTTTCAAATTTCTGAATTTCCGAATTTCAAATTTCCGAATTTTGAATTTTCAAATTCCAAATTTTTGAATTCCGAATTTCCAAATTTCCGAAATTTGTAAATCTGAAAAAAAAAAAAAAAAAAAAATCAGTAAAATTCGAAATAACTATTAAATTATAGGTATTGGAATTTCCTTTCAGATTTGGCTGTTAGTGAACGTAACAAATACAAATTTATCTGAAGTTACGAATTATCTGAAATAACGAATGGCGCATCTAAACAAATGGAATGGAACAAATTAATAATAAATAATAATAATAAAAAGGTTTTATTATTATTATTGTTATTTATTATTATTAGATCGTTACGTTCCATTCGTGTAGATACAGCATTCGTTATTTCAGATAATTCGTTCAAATACGTTCACTAACAGACAAAATTTGAAAGGAAATTCCAATTTAATATTTATTATTAGTTATTATTTCAGATTTTCGAATTTTCAGATTTTCATTCTTTTGAATGTTCAGATTTTCATTCTTATTTTTGGATTTTAAAAATTCCAAATTTTAGAATTTTGGAATTTCCTAATTTCAGACATTTCGAAAATTTGGAAATTTGAAAATTCGGAATTTTGGACATTAAAAAATTTGGAAATTAACAAATTTGTCAAAATTCATTAAAAAACTAATTCGGAACTAAACGAATTGCACTTTTTTGTACTTTTTTGTACTTTTTACACACAGCGGAGGAATAACCCCTTAGGTTCCACAGTGAGTATAACAGGCATGCTTTACTGACTATACAGACTGATTTTACTGTTGTGGGTTTAGTAACACTAAATATTTTAGGATTATGGAGTAAAAAGCGGAATTTTCATTTTTTATATTTTCTTCCCTGGTTCCTGCCCCTCCCCCCTCACCAGCAAGGAAATTAGGTGAGCTCAGTCTGAAGTGTTGGCTCTTGTGCCTCCACCCCCCTCCTTGTACCCGGGCTGTATGCACACCTGAGAACCTCACAATGGTTTTTGCTCGCAGTTCATAGAGTCCGAGAGGCTGTAGCATGTCCGCCATGTCCTTCCAGTCCGCCATCCGGGCGACCTCCGCACCGGGGTACTTCTTCAGGAAGCTCCACAGGACCGGAATCGCCATCTTCCCTGTAGAAGACAGGAGAGTTCAAGCCGATACAACATTGAGTGTAAGCAGTTTAGGTACCGGAATTGGCCTTGGCATCAACCTCTTGCAATGCCCTGTGCAGCAAAGCTCAGGCTGGGAGAGGGAAAAGCAGGACTGAGACATAAGGTGTGCTGAATTTGGGTGAACCTGCAAGAGCGCTTTACCGCTCCGGCAGCTCTCTGTTGCCGGCTGCGGTAGGGGGGAGTGTGGTGTGCGATTCAGCATATCACACAGCCCCCCCCCCTTTTTTTTTCTTCTTTTCTGTACAAACTTTATTTGAAGTATACAATACGTACACTTTGTTCATGGCAATGTACCGCAGCACGATGAGCTGCGCCTCTGTACATCAGTAGGTGACTCAGAGCGGTGCGCTGCGATTAAAATGCAACACGTCTGCATTTTAGTGCAGCCCAAGGCTGCGTTGCTGTGTGAATGGGACACATAGGAAACAATTGTTTCCTGTGCATCCTTGCGGTGTCACCACGGTATGTGTGAATTCACCCTTTAAACATACTGGCAGGAATAGAGGGCAGAAGGATGACCTTCTCAGTCTGCTGCTGCTCCTTCACTGTCTATTTAGCAAGCTTGGGATAAAAGGAAGAAGGGGGGGGGGGAACAACACTGTAGCTCTTCTTCAATCTATAAATGTAATGCACAAAAGGGTGGCCTTTTGGCTGTGCTGTGTGGATAGCTGTATTAATCTCAGGAATGGATGGACAGAAATAGAAATCAAGGGATAGTGGGGGTGTGCTGCAGGGTCCAATGATGCCAGCTGCTGGGGGGGATCTATTGTTGCCGGGGGGAGGTCTTATGTTGCTAGTGGGTCGATTGTTGCTGGGAACGATCTACTGTTGAGGGAGGGGTCTATTGTTGCTAGCTGCTGGGGGTCTGTTAATGCTGGCTGCTGTGAGATCTATTGTTGCTGGTGGGGTCTATTTTTCCAGGGGTGGGTCTGTTGCTGTGAGGTGGTATTTTGTTGCAAGTGGTCCATTATTGTGGGGGGGATCTATTTTTGCTTTGGGGTGGCTATTGTTGTTGGCTGCGTGGGATCCATTTTACAGTTTTTTCTTATTATAATTACCAAATTCCTACAGATTACTTATCACCACAAAATTATACTTGGTTCTGTTTTCTCTAAAAAAAAAGCTTGTACTGGGAGGTGGGTAGGGGGTGGAAACAAGGGACAGTGCTCGGAGGTGGGTAGGGGGTGGAAACAAGGGACAGTGCTCGGAGGTGAGTAGGGGGTGGAGATAAGGGACGGTGCTCGGAGGTGGGTAGGGGGTGGAGACAAGGGACAGTGCTCTGAGGTGGGTAGGGGGTGGAGACAAGGGACAGTGCTCTGAGGTGGGTAGGGGTGGAGACAAGGGACAGTGCTCTGAGGTGGGTAGGGGGTGGAGACAAGGGACGGTACTCGGAGGTGGGTAGGGGGTGGAGACAAGGGACGGTGCTCGGAGGTGGGTAGGGGGTGGAGACAAGGGACAGTGCTCTGAGGTGGGTAGGGGGTGGAGACAAGGGACGGTGCTCGGAGGTGGGTAGGGGGTGGAGACAAGGGACGGTGCTCGGAGGTGGGTAGGGGGTGGAGACAAGGGACGGTGCTCGGAGGTGGGTAGGGGGTGGAGACAAGGGACGGTGCTCGGAGGTGGGTAGGGGGTGGAGACAAGGGACAGTGCTCTGAGGTGGGTAGGGGGTGGAGACAAGGGACGGTGCTCGGAGGTGGGTAGGGGGTGGAGACAAGGGACGGTGCTCGGAGGTGGGTAGGGGGTGGAGACAAGGGACAGTGCTCGGAGGTGGCTAGGGGGCGGAGACAAGGGGTGACTCAGAAAGGAGGAGTTTCTGCACCTATTCTCTGAGAAAAAAAAGGCTAGCTTAAGCCAATAATTAGGAAACAGAAAAGATGTATAATTATAAGTATATAAGTATTTCCTGCTTCAAAAGTATGCAAACAACAGGTACTCTTTAACATAAAACCGTATTATCTCCAATCTTAAATTATAGTGTGGAGCTTCTTCCTTTATTATAATCCCACAATCAGCTCCGGTGTTGTCATGGGAAACAAAGACCTTCGGACATCTCTTTAAATATACTAAATCACAAAGATGGAACACCTAGTGCAGTAAACCTGAGTGCATCATTGGGGATGCCCCATTCGATTCCATTACTTTTTTAGGATTTTTTTTTTTTTGCAATACAACTTTATCAACTTTTCATCCACTAAAAAACAGGACACATTTTCAAAAACAAAGCATATGCTAGACTAGTGTAGAATAAAGTTCCTTCAAACAGCGCACACATATCACAAAGGGGGGGGTTTAAAACATTGGGCAACAGAAGAGGTTGGGGTGATCTAAGGTGTGAAGGTGCAGGAATTGGGGTGACTTGAGGTAATAAAGTGGATGTAAACCGGATTCATTAAATTTGAGCTGGGCACATATCTGCAGTGTTTTCTTATCTCTCTTCAAAGCCCTATGTCCAGTAGCTGTTTCCTGCTCCATTCTCCTGTTATCAGTCTGATAACTTCTGACAAGTTGTCCATCACATATGATCAAAGGGGCCTGAGTTTTGTGTTGGGGAGGATGCTCTATATATAGATTAGCACTGAGCTGAGCAATTCCACCAACAGAGCTGGGAGTCTCTGCCTATGAGGAGAGGTGGTGTGTGCCTTTCCTCCAATCAGCTGTCTTGGCTGTATGCCCAGGCTTCACTGCAGTGCTGAACAGGAAGAGAAAATCTCCTAACACATCTGAACTTTCTAAAGAATATATAAAGATGAAGACAGCAGATATACATGTAAAACTTATGTAGGGAGATTTCTATCATCTCTGTGTATCTGAGGCTGTTCACTTCACTGGGTATATGTGAGGGTTTACATCCACTTTAACGTGCAGGAATTGGGGTGATCTGATGTGTGAAGGTGCAGGAATTGGGGTGATCTGATGTGTGAAGGTGCAGGAATTGGGGTGATCTGAGGTGTGAAGGTGCAGGAATTGGGGTGATCTGAGGTGTGAAGGTGCAGGAATTGGGGTGATCTGAGGTGTGAAGGTGCAGGAATTGGGGTGATCTGAGGTGTGAAGGTGCAGGAATTGGGGTGATCTGAGGTGTGAAGGTGCAGGAATTGGGGTGATCTGAGGTGTGAAGAAGTCAGGGCTGGGCTCAGCACTTCTTTCTCAGAGCTTTCTCTGAGCTGGCCGCTCAGCTGTCGGCTAATTGCCAGCTCCTATCTCTCCACATTTACTCAGCTGTTGATATCCTGCTCCTCAGTCCTGCCTACTTACAGCGGAGTTCCACACAAAAATGTAACTTCCACTTTTCGGAACCCTCCCCCCCTCCGGTGTCACATTTGGCACCTTTCAGGGGGGAGGGGGGTACAGATACCTGTCTAAGACAGGTATTTGCACCCACTTCCGGCATAGACTCCCATGGGAGTCTATGCCTCTTCCTGTCCCTCCGCGCTGTCTCCTGGGAAACACACAGCTCCCAGGAGAGCGGGGACCAGTTACGATGCGTAGCGTGACTCGCGCATGCGCAGTAGGGAACCGGGAAGTGAAGCCGCAACGCTTCACTTCCTGATTCCCTCACCTAGGATGGCGGCGGCAGCTGCCGAGAACCGAGCGGGTTCTCGGTGTCGCCTGCCGACATCGCTGGACCCTGGGACAGGTAAGTGGCCATTTATTAAAAGTCAGCAGCTGCAGTATTTGTAGCTGCTGGCTTTTAATATTTTGTCCAGTCCAGAGGATCTCTGCCTTTGCCTTGGTCAACATCACAGAGACTATCTCCTGCGATCCTGTTCAAGACTTGCTTTGCTGACATCCCTTCTGGCTCCAGATCCTGCTTGCTGTTTCACTACATTGATCCCTGACTTCTGACTTGGCTGACTATCCGTTCTGGTTACTGAACTTTGGCTATGTTTTGACTACGTTTGTTCTCTTTACATTTGTTATTAAACAAATGTAATTTAACTGTACTTCTGTCTCGGCCCGATTTCATGGTTTCTGACAGAAAGTCTAGGATTTGGGGCGATCTGAGGTGTGCCGCACACAAAATCCAGAGTTTTACTCACCGGAGGTCTTATTCAGGAAGATGGTGGCAATGAGAAGCTTCCATGGGTCGTGGAAAAGAGTTTCTTGAACTAAGTTAAAGGGTGAGCGAGGAGGAGTCCATTTGGAAAAAGCTTTTCGTCTTGGGGGTTCCGGAGCTGCAAAAAGAGAATAAAATACATCAATAAAACAACAAAAAGAGAGTCACATGACATTACTCTTTGATGTGGAGGATTGTGCAAAAAGTTAGTAGACTACAAAAATCTGCAAAAGTACAAAATTGGGCATCTACCGTCCTTAAAGGTCCCGGTCATATCAGACACGCCCACAAACTATTGTACCTTCCTCTGCATTTAAAGGGAACTTGCAGTATTTTTAAATTTTCTTTTAATATGTGAATGTAAGCAGTTTAAGCCTTTTGCTGCCACCGACGTATATCGTATGCCAACAACAGTGGTGGTGTTTAAAAAAACAAAACAAAAAAAAAAAAAAAAACAGTGAATGGGTGAATGGGAATGTGCAGTATTTTTTATTTTCTTATATTTTGTGAATATAAGCAGTTTAAAGTAAGTTTGCGCTTTTTAATGCAATATATTTAGTTAGACTTTTGTTCTGGCAAAGTCTCAGTTTTGTACATTACACCTTTTAGGTTTTGTAGTCTACTACGTCATATACACCTTTCTTTTTTTTTCAACACAGACCAGGCTTTTTTTGGTAGCAAATTGAACACATATTTTATTTCCTACTCCTTTTTGTTGTAAATAAATAGTAAAAAATTAGGAACAACACAAAAAAAAAAAAGCAATATCCTATAACTTTTCCCATTGCAATGTTTATGTAACTTTTAGACCCCAATGAAAATAGTACCACTCAAATGCCCCCCCCCCCCCCAAACCTGTATCAGCATGTGAATAGACTGGTGCAAAACAGACAGGACCAGCTTTGTCAGGCTCCAGTAGACATCAACAAAACAGCGGCTGTCTGCACACAGATAGCAACTCCCTGTTGCATGAATGTGAATAAAATAAGAAAAAGATGGCTTCAGCTACTGGAGAACTCCTCAGACGCGTTTCTCCCTTTTCAGCGCTTAATTGTAGAGGCCCCCCATGTTTTAGGCCCTGTGTATTTATTGCGAAATATAAATCAACTAAGCCTTCTGATTAAAATTATATCATATGAATGAGACACATTATATATATATATATATATATATATATATATATTAAA
Source organism: Aquarana catesbeiana (assembly GCF_042186555.1). Taxonomy (NCBI): domain Eukaryota; kingdom Metazoa; phylum Chordata; class Amphibia; order Anura; family Ranidae; genus Aquarana; species Aquarana catesbeiana. The sequence goes on along the minus strand of NC_133330.1, from coordinate 22,478,214 downwards.
ATATAAAAGTCTCAGGGCAAGCTTGTGTGGAGATAGAAACGCAGAAAAGGAACTGTGAAACAAATAAAGCGTTATCAGATAAGACGTGTAGCAAACGAGCAGCAAGAAAAAGCGTGAAGTGCAGCAGCCAGGAGCAGCGTGGCGGGCAGACCAGGATGTAGAAAGTAGACTTGTGCACTGCCAAAAAATGTGTTTTGCCTTTCATTTGTTTTTTTCTCTTCATTTTTCGGGTCATTCGTTATGATCGCAATTCGGAAATTCGAAAAGAAGAAAGAAAATACGAAAAAATAGCCAACAATAACTATTAAATTATAGGTATTGGAATTTCCTTTAAAATTTGGCTGTTAGTGAACGTAACGAATACGATTTTATCCAAAGTTACGAATTATCCAAAAAAACAAATGCACTATCTAAAAAAAACGGAACAAAACTAATTAAAAATAAATAATGTTAATGACAAAATGTATTATTATTATTATTATTGTTATTTATTATTATTAATTCATTTTGTTCCATTTGTTTAGATACGGCATTCGTTATATCAGATAATTAGTACCTTCGGATAAATTTGTATTTGTTACGTTCACTAATAGTCAAATTTGTAAGGAAATTCCAACACCTATAAATTTAATGGTTAAGTTATTATTAGTTATTTTTTCAGATTTTCAAATTTCTGAATATTCAAATTTTTACGAATATTCTGAAAAATTAGTTAAACAGGAATTTGTCGAAATTAGTTGAAAAACGAATTCGGAACTAAACTAAATTGCACGTCTAGCAGAAAGGAAGCACAACTCCATTTAAACCCCTTTGCTGTGCATCACCATGACCTGGTATCTTTCCTGTTGCAAAGAAAAAGCAAGACGGCCTTATCAGCTACATCAGAGAAAGAGGCGCAGGTATAGGAATGCCCTCAGCGCATGCGCAAATTAGAACCTGCAAACTGCAAGATCCCGTTGGCTCTAAGGCTAGGACATCAGCTTATGCTTAGACAATGTAAAGGGAATGAGTACTGTAATACAACCCATACAGCAGGAAAATCTCTTTGATTAAAATGTAGAACGAAAAAAAAAAAAAAAACACGGCATATCAAGGCATAGAAAGAAGGAAAATTGAAAAATCAGCGGGAAACCTGTCACATGTTTACTCAGCAACCATAAAATATTGGCAGTTCATGCCCCTAAAATAGACCCCGGCACTGAGGGGTTCCCCAATATGACATATTTACCAGTTAACATGCAGGTCACCCACCTTGGGGAGGCTTAACCTGGGTGGGATATGGTAGGTAGTTTTCGATATGGCGACACAATGATTGTGGAGAGGGAACAAAACTAGAACACTGGAGGGATATGTGTATTCTTTTATGGACTAGCTGAGGTGGTCCCTGTGGTGTCAAGAGAGCAGAGTTGACCCATAGGAGTTGATTTACTAAAAGCAAATAGGCTGTTCACTTTGCGGGGGAAGTTGTACTTTACAAGACAATTTTCCCCTGATTTTCGTGAATGTGGTAAAGCTCTGCTAAATCATCCCTATAGTACTGTGTCATGAGGAGTTTTAGAAAATATATGTGTACATCACCCTTTCTCAACCATGGTTTCTTAAGATGTTGCTGGGGGTTCCTTGAGTTCCAAAGAGCAATGTCTACCTCCCGGATAAATTTCCATTGCCACCAATCAACTTTTTAGCTATCTGCAAGAGGGGAATTTTTCCTACTGACCATCACACGTGAAATCGTGGCCAAAAGTTTTGAGAATGACATACCTGTAAATATAACATTTTCACAGTCAGATGTTACTATGGTATACTGAAGTATAATTACAAGCATTTCATAGTGTCATGTCAAAGTTTTTTTTTTTTTTTTGACAATTACATTAGGTTTATGTAAAGAGTCAATATAAGCAGTGCTGACCCTTCTTTTTCAAGACCTCTGCAATCCTCCCTGGCGTGCTGTCATCAACTTCTGGGCCACCTCCTGACTGATGGCAGCCCTCCATTCTTGCATAATCAATGCTTGGAGTTTGCTAGAATTTGTGGGGGGTTTTTTGTTCACCAGTCTCTTGAGGATTGACCACAAGTTCTCAATGGGATTAAGGTTCGGGGAGTTTCCTTGCCACGGACCCAAAATTTAGATTTTTTTCCCCCAAGCCACCTAGTTCTGATGTGAAGGAGGTGCTCTATCATGCTGGAGAAGGCATGGTACGTTAAACTGTCTTTGAAGGTTGGGAGAAGTTACTCTCGGAGAATGTTTTTTCACCATTCTTTATTCATATCTGTGTTCTTAGGCAAAATTGTGAGTGAGCCCACTCTCTTGGCTGAGAAGCCCCACACATGAATGGTCTCAGGATGCTTTACTGTTGGCATGACACAGGACTGGTGGTAGCGCTCACCTTTTCTTCTTCAGGCAAGGTTTTTTCTGGATGCCCCAATCGGAAAAATTATTCATCAGAGAAAATTACTTTACCCCAGTCCTCAGCAGTCCAATCCCTGTACCTTTTGCAGAATATCAGTCTGTCCCTGATGTTTTTCCTGAAGAGAAGTGGCTTCTTTGCTGCTCTTCTTGACACCAGGCCATCCTCCAAAGTCTTCTCCTCACTGTTCGTGCCGATGTCCTCACACCTGCCTGCTGCCATTCCTGAGCAAGCTCTGCACTGGTGGTGCCCCGATCCCGCAGCTAAATAAACTGTAGGAGACGGTTCTGGCGTTTCTGGACTTTCTGGGGGCCCTGAAGCCTTCTCCACAAATGAAATGGAAATGTTTTTTTTAACGGGATTAAGTTCATTTTCATGGCAAAGAGGGACTTTGCAATTAATTTCAATTTATCTGATCACTCTTCATAACATTCTGGAGTATATGCAAATTGCCATCATAAAAACTGAGGCAGCAGACTTTGTGAAAATTAATATTCGTGTCATTCTCAAAACTTTTGGTCACGGCTGAACAAAAAAATGTATTTCAAGTGTTCCTTCATGTTAAAAAGGTTGAGAAACGTTGGTACATATTTCTTCATTCAGGATATTAGGAATCTATGTTATTTCACAACTTAGACGACCATCTGGACTTCTAACATTCACCACTTCTATGTCGACAGTGACAGTCTTCGACATAAAATTATAAGTCGTCCCACATGCAAAAAAAAAAAAAAATGCACAAAAGAGAACTGTGTGAAAAATATTTTAATCTCTGCATTTTTCACAGAAGCCATAACTTTTGACAAATATAACTTTTTTTCCTTAAAAAAAAAATCATAAACGTTTACAGTAGCATTTTCCAATCAAACCATAAACAATAATGGGGACCTTTCTTCTAGTTCACTGGAATCTTGAATACTTGATTTCAGTGGCCTGCAGTGGGGAATGGTCAGAAGAGGGTACAGAAGGTTAGCCTAGTTTGGCCAGTTTTAATGGGTGAGGAGCTTTGCTCCTCAAAGGGTGAATGACAACTGGGCTGGGAGCTTAAAGTAGGAGTCAGGGGTGTGCAGGACCTGGGTGGTATTTGAACCTCAGAAGTTGACTGGTCAGGGAGACCGTGTTGAACTGGAGGTTGTGGTGGAGCATGAACAAGACAAGGTGGTGGAGAACAGAGTTGGCGATTACAGGATTGACAGTTGAAGGGGTAAACATAGAGGCGACCGGGTAGGGCATCTGACGACAGATAAGAAGTAATGAGATCAAGTATATGACGTCTCACATCTAAAACTCTATCCTCAGATACTTTATCCAAGAGTGGAACCAGCGAGACTGCAAAATGGTACATTGGACTTTGTTCTGCCTGCCTCTGCTCCATGAATGTGTTAAGAGCCAACAGCAGCTGGTTCTCTACTTCGCGATGGCGGCATTGGTTTGAGGGACTACAAGAAGACACTAGCCCGAGCCTCCCTGACGGCTGTGATGTCAAAAGACCAGCCACTTCAGACTCTGCCTCCTGAGTTGCCTCAACTGTTGTTGCAGAGTTGGTGTTATCAGGCACCATAGGGCTTAAGGGACACAGCTGGTTACGTTTACTTGTTGTCTCTGCTTCATCAGGATATACATGTGAAGGATCTTGCTCCTCTTCATCAAAGTTGCTTTTCATTCTAGAAAATAAATGTATATCGTAAAAAGAGAGAGCCTTTCTGAACATACAGCAGACATTATAAACATAATAAAATTAAAGTAGAACAATAGACAAAACTTTTTTTTTTTCGTTTTGGATAGAGCAAGTCAGACTTTTTTTTTTTTACCACTCATGTTTCATTTCCGAGATTTCTCTTCACTTCCTGTCCCATAACCAAACAGGAAGTGAGAGAAAATCTATGCAAATTAGGGGAATTCCTTCGAAATATCCCATAACTATTTCTGGTTTGATGGCTCCTTCTATCTTCAGAATAGAGGGGTCGCCATGGGTGCCAAATTCATCCCCAGTATTGGGGAACTTGTTTATAGCCAAGTGGAAGGAGGACGTCATCTATAGAAATAGAAGTCTGGAATTGGTTTAGGGAAGGTATATTGAGGACGTCCTTCTCCTATGGGATAGCAACATGCAATCGCTCTGTCTCTTTATTGAATAGCTCAATGATAATTCTTTGGGTATTGCCTTACAATATGAGGCCAGTACTTATAAGATCCATTTTCTGGATTTGAAAATTGAAGTGAGGGATGGCACTCTGATTACCTCCACTTTCTTTAAAGACACTTATCGGAACAGCTATATGGGTCAAGGGAGTTCCACCATTCCTCCTGGCTGAGGTCAGTTCCTAAAAAACAGTTTGTCCGCTTAAGGCGGAATTGTACTAACAAAGATGACTATTTGAACAGGCTCTGACACTTAAAGCCAGATTTTGTTGATAAGGGGTACAAAGTTGGATAAGCTCATCTCCAATGTGGGCAACATAGATAGAGATGTTGCCCTGGGTGGTGCTAATAAAATAAATGACACTGCTAATGATTTCAGCTTTTCCTTTCTCACAACGTAGTCTTATCAGTACTAGGACATTAAAAATTTTATGTCGAGACATTGGAAAGTGCTGAAGAATGATAGACTGTTGGGATTCAATATTGCAGATTCCCCACAAATCATCTTTCAGGGGGGGGTATCACCACTAAGACCGCATGTTGCACCGAATATCCTGGATGCTCCTAATAGGACTACCCTTTTCCAAGATTTGAACATGGATGTGACCATGTATCCATTTCTAGCCATTGGAGTGCATCTGTGAATACAGCCAGCTTCTGGTTGTTTACATCCGGTTTTACTGATTTCTGGTTTTCACATACACTATATTACCAAAAGTATTGGGACACCTGCCTTTACACGCACATGAACTTTAATGACATCTCAGTCTTAGTCCGTAGAGTTCAATATTGAGTTGGTCTACCCTTTACAGCTACAACAGCTTCAACTCTTCTAGGAAGGCTGTCCACAAGGTTTAGGAGTGTTTCTATGGGAATGTTTGACCATTCTTCCAGAAGCGCATTTGTGAGGTCAGCCACTGATGTTGGACAAGAAGGCCTGGCTCACAGTCTCTGCTCTAATTCATCCTAAAAGGTGTTCTATCGGATTGAGGTCAGGACTCTGTGCAGGCCAGTCAAGGTCCTCCACCCCAAACTCACTCATCCACGTCTTTATGGACCTTGCTTTGTCCGCAGTCATGTTGGAACAGGAAGGGGCCATCCCCAAACTATTCCCACAATGTTGGGAGCATGAAATTGTCCAAAATCTCTTGGTATGTTGACGCCTTAAAAAGTTCCCTTCACTGGAACTAAGGGGCCAAGCCCAACCCCTGAAAAACAACACCCACATCATAATCCCCCCTCCACCAAATAACTACACAGAGTCCTGACCTCAACCCAATAGAATACCTTTGGGATGAATTAGACTGTGAGCCAGGCCTTCTTGTCCAACATCAGTGTCTGACCTCACAAATGCGCTTCTGGAAGAATGGTCAAATTTTCCCATAGACACACTCCTAAATCTTCCCAGGATTGGGAGATTTGACTGCTTTATAACTTGAGGATCCAACTCCTCTGGCAAGAAGACTTGCTGGAAACACTGTGGTGTTGTGTGTATCAATTTTCTCACCGAAGCTTGTGCAGGGATTTCATCTGTTCTCGTCATCATCTACTATATAAAGTTTATATACTCATATTAGATTAGCGCTGCATATCGATATTATAAATTCTTTGGGGACCCCCAGGTCACCAGAACTACTATTCATTGGAAGATTTCACCTCTATAACTTTTCTGGGAACAACCCACAATTTGTGATTTTCTTTTACTTTCAATGATAATGGTAAATAGGACAAATAGAGAAGGTGAATCTCCTTAAGGTTGCTTTCACACTGAGGTGCTTTGCATGCGCTAAAGTGCTAAAAATAGCGCCTGCAAAGCGCCCTGAAAGAGCCGCTCAATGCACTCCAATGTGAAAGCCCTGAGTGCTTTCACACTGGAGCGGTGTGCTTGCAGGGCAGTCAAAAAAGTCCTGCAAGCCGCATCTTTGGAGCGCTGTAGGAGCAGGTGTATTTACCGCTCCTAAAGTGCCCCTTCCCATTGAAAACAATGGGGCAGCGCTGCAAACCCGCCGGCAGCGGGCGGTTTTAACCCTTTTTCGGCCGCTAGCGGGGGTTAAAACCGCCCCGCTAGCAGGCGAATAGCGCCGCTAAAACGGCGCTAAATATAGCGCTGCTTTACCGCCAGAGCCCGCACGCCTCAGTGTGAAAGTACCCTAACAAGGACACAGACAGCAAAAATTCCTGACAGGGGTGTTAATTCCTCTCCAATCTATCCAAAACTAAAAAAAAATAAATAAATAAAAGTTTTGCCTTTAGTTTTTCTTTAACTGGAATAACTCTAAAACAAGATCTTGGAAAGTTCAGCTGATGGAAATATTGATATGGCACCTACCTGCTGGCTCTGGAAGCACTCCTCTGCTCTTTTTTTATTTGCTGTAAATCTCTTCTGTAATTGTCTTTCATGCTACACCATTGTGTCTTTACAGTTTGCACTAAAATAAATGAATAAAAAATAAATTTAAAAAATAAAAAAAAAAAAGGGGGGGGGGGGACAGCGTTTTAATATTTTCTTCCTTTGCAGGTTTCTGGCTAGTGGACATTCATATGAATCCACGTATTTTAAGTTCAATCAAGCTAAAAACCTATAGAAAATAACCATGCCAGTTCCCACAAGATGGCATGAGATTGTTGCCCACTTCCTGGCAACATGCCAAATTTCCCCAACGAGAAGTATTTTTCATTGATCTTACTGGCTCTGGTAGATTCAGACTACCGTTTCACCTACATTGAGGTGGGATCCAATGGAAGCAGCAATGATTCCACCTTTTTTAACCATTCCAAACTTATACAGCAGTTAAGAAAAAGGAACTAAATATTTTTGCTGGCAGATCTTGACCTTTTGCACACTATGATTAGTATCACGTACCTGGTTAGAGGCCAACACGACGAGAGGGCTTCTCTTACATCTCAGGTCCAAACATCCCCCGGAAATGATGACAGAGTAAAAGGGCACAAAGTGGAATGGGTGATGAGAGTCCAGTCCACAGGTGATCACTTCTGGTAGGTAACTTGGCAAACAGGTAAACTCGTAGATTGCTGAGGAGATCACTGGACAACTGAGGGAAGAAGCCACAAAACCACAGACTGGAACAGCTGACAGAGGCATCAGAACCCACGACAGGCTGGAGGCAAGGAGACCAGTGGTTGACTGTGCAGAAGGCAGGTTTCGGGAAGCACAGAAGGCAGAGAAGTGATCCAGAGGCAAGCCAAGGTCAGCAATGGGTAGACAGCAGGATCATGGTCAGGAAGCAAGCCAAGGTCAGCAATGGGTAGACAGCAGGATCATGGTCAGGAAGCAAGCCAAGGTCAGCAATGGGTAGACAGCAGGATCGTGGTCAAGAAGCAAGCCGAGGTCAGCAACGAGCAGACCGATGAGCTAGGGTTAAAATCAAGCCAGGTCGCAACAGGACATCAAAGCAGGGAGGAATCCAAAGACAAGCCAGGTCAGCAATGGGAAATCAAGAATAAACACACATTCAGGACACAGGGAACACCTGAAAATCATCCAGCAACCTCCTGTGTCAGCATCCTTCTTTAAATTGGACGTAAAGGCTGCATATAAATCTGCTTAAAGCGGAACCACACGGCATCTGAGCACCACAAACTAAAAACCGCTATTTAAAGTGGAACTTCCGCTTTAAGCACTCCTCGCCCCCTTATATGCCATATTTGGCATTTTTTTGGGGGGGGTACCCAGCTCCCACTTCCTGCTCTCGTCACCTCGGCGCTTAGGTGACTCCTCCTTTCCCCTTAGGAGACTCCTCCTCTTCCCCGCCCTCTCTGCAATCTTCTGGGACTTGTCACAGGTCCCAGAAGATTGCCAGGCCACTAAAAGAGCGCATCGCGACTCGCTCAGTTTTTGTAGCTGCTGATTTTTAATAAAGTTACAAACGAGTGGAACTCCGCTTTAATTCATTGTTAATATTTAAAGCAAACTCCCCAATCCACCCATGTCCCAGTGTTTTATGTTGTTGAGAAACCACTAGCATTTCTGGCTGCAGCCATCTTGAGTTAAAGCAGATGATTCATGTAGCATTTACTGCCTGGAAACCATCTGACCTTTGCTTAGGCATGCCGGTGTTCCGTCAAATTCAGCCACCCTTCAGATTTGGTAAGGGAAGTGACATTCAGTTACCTGCGCATGCGTACACCCGCTATCAGGTTGCCTAATCTGACAGAACACTGTAGTCAGAAGAAGGCAGCAGTGGACATCTTAGTACACCCAGCTATGTTTTCAATTAAAGAGTAATTTTTGCAATAAAGTCAACGGCTATAAATAAATTTAGTATACTGACATCTGTGATGGTTATTTGATGTTAAATTTGGAAACAAGCTAGATGCAAGCAGTAGGAAGTAGGAAGGTGGCGGAGGCCATGTTGCTACACCCCGCAATGCTTAGAGCTAAAACTTTAGGCTTACAAAATGTAACATCAAATAACCATTACAGATGTCAACACAGTATATTTATGTATATATGTTAACTTTATTGCTAAAATGACTGTTAAATTAAAGACGGAGCTGGGTGTAATAAGATGTCTGCTGAATGTAAAAGCTACATTAAAAATCACTTTTAGGTAAACATTACAAAAAAATAATACAAAATGCATTAAGGCACTGAAATTAGCAAGTTTCCCTTTAAATAAAGAAGAGAGGAAATGGATGGAAGCATTAGTTGAAATTTTAATTTGTTCTAGAGATCTTGTAAGAGAGAAATGTAGGCCCATCTAGCCATCACTGACCTGATTTGATTAACTACCTTCCCCAGGATTTGTTCTGACTCATATGGGCAAGGGAGAGCTGCTCAGGTTCCACAAGGAGGTTACACTGTACCCCCCACCAGCCCCCCACCCCCTTCCCTCCCTCAATTTTCATGATATCTTTACTTTTGATATTAGGAGTTATCAAAACAAGAAAGAAAGAAAGAAAGAAAGAAAGAAAAAAAGAAAGAAAGAAAGAAAGAAAGAAAGAAAGAAAGAAAGAAAGAAAGAAAGAAAGAAAGAAAGAAAGAAAGAAAGAAAGAAAGAAAGAAAGAAGACAGAAGGAAGGAGGGAAGGAAGACATACGGAAGGACAGACAGACGAAAAGAAGAAAGAAGGAAAAAGGGAAGAAAAAAAGAGAAAAAGAGAGAAAAAGAGAGAAAGAGAGAAAGAGAGAAAGCGAGAAAGAGAGAAAGAGAGAAAGAGAGAAAGAGAGAGAGAAAGAAAGAAGAAAGAAAGAGAGAAAGAAAGAAAGAGAGAGAAGAAAGAAAGAGAGAGAAAGAAAGAAAGAGAGAAAGAAAGAAAGAGAGAGAAGAAAGAAAGAAGAAAGAAAGAAGGAAGACATACGGAAGGACAGACAGACATACAGACAGACGAAAAGAAGAAAGAAGGAAAAAGGGAAGAAAAAAAGAGAAAAAAAGAGAAAAAGAGAGAAAGAAAGAAAGAGAGAAAGAAAGAAAGAGAGAAAGAAAGAAAGAGAGAAAGAAAGAAAGAGAGAAAGAAAGAAAGAGAGAAAGAAAGAAAGAAAGAAAGAAAGAAAAAGAAAGAAGGAAGACATACGGAAGGACAGACAGACATACAGACAGACGAAAAGAAGAAAGAAGGAAAAAGGGAAGAAAAAAAGAGAAAAAAAGAGAAAAAGAGAGAAAGAAAGAAAGAGAGAAAGAAAGAAAGAGAGAAAGAAAGAAAGAAAAAGAGAGAAAGAAAGAAAGAAAAAGAGAGAAAGAAAGAAAGAAAAAGAGAGAAAGAAAGAAAGAAAGAAAGAAAGAAAGAAAGAAAGAAAGAAAGAAAAAGAGAGAAAGAAAGAAAGAAAGAAAGAAAGAAAGAAAGAAAGAAAGAAAGAAAGAAAGAAAGAAAGAAAGAAAGAAAGAAAGAAAGAAAGAAAGAAAGAAAGAAAAAGAAAGAAAAAGAAAGAAAAAGAAAGAAAGAAAAAGAAAGAAAAAGAAAGAAAGAAAGAAAGAAAGAAAGAAAGAAAGAAGAAAGAAAGAAAGAAAGAAAGAAAGAAAGAAAGAAAGAAAGAAAGAAAAGAAGGACAGGACAGAAGAAAAAGAAAGAAGAAAAAAAAAAAGAAGAAAAAGAAAGAAAAAGAGAGAAAGAAAAGAATTTGCAATACTTTCGGTACAGGCATCATGTCTGTCTTTACCCAGACTTGGTCCTTTGCAGATGTTGGAGGCTATGATTTATGGATTGTCGGCTTGACATTTACTATTATTCTGGATCTTTTTTGAAAATAAATATAAGCTACACAAACCATCTCTTGTGGCTTTCTTGGAGAAGTAGTGGCTGGTCTTTCTTTTTTCCACCTGCGATCTTGTGATAAAATCTAAGATAAATACATAGTACACAGGTCATGCACTGGCTGATAGACAACTGGACTTACACACCTATAACATACAGTCCATTCATAGTCATTACTTAGGGGTTCCCTGGAATAGCGTTGTTTGGTGTAGAACAGTGGTTTCCAAACAGCGGCTATTGCCTTTATCTAGCCCTTGGGGAACAATTCCTCCCACAGACATTGGAACAGTGGAGCATAATTCTTTCCGCTGACACCAATGATGGGGCACTATACCTTCCACTGACACTAATGATGGGGCACTATACCTTCCACTGACACCAAATGATGGGGCACTATACCTTCTGCTGACACCAAATGATGGGGCACTATACCTTCTGCTGACACCAAATGATGGGGCACTATACCTTCTGCTGACACCAAATGATGGGGCACTATACCTTCTGCTGACACCAAATGATGGGGCACTATACCTTCTGCTGACACCAAATGATGGGGCACTATACCTTCTGCTGACACCAATGATGGGGCACTAATTCCTTCCACTGACACCAAATCATGGGGCGCCATTCCTTCCACTGACACCATGCCTTTGAATGACACCTATGTTTGGACGCTATTCCTCCTCCTACACATCACAGGCGCTATGTCTTCCCCCCCCCCCCCCCCAACAAGTAATGTTTACTCCTACTGATTCTGGGATATTTAGTACTCCCACTGGATCTTTCTGGATCCCAGATTTCTAGAGAAGAGAAGATAAAATTACCCTTTGTCTTCCCAGAAGACGTTAGTAAGTTGTCATCACTTGAATTGCTGGCCGTCTGATCATTCTCAGCTTCAGTCTGCTGCTCCAGTGGCAGTGTGGATATCTGATCTTCTGTGACCAGCACTGGGTCACAAAGGTCTGTGGGATCTTTGACCTTAATACAGTCAATCTGCCGGTGTGAGTTCTGTAATTGACATTCACTAAATGTGTTTGTTTCACTCGATTCTTCCTTTTTGGGCTTTTTCAAAACCGTGTTCTTTCTCTTGTGTTTCCTAATTTTTGTTGCCATCTCTGGTTTAGTGGAAGAATATTTTCTTGGACGTTTTATTCTGGTGACAGTCCTCAAGGCTTTTTCTGATCCTTTTCTGTGACTCCTGACTCTCTTACGGCCAACACATTTCATTGTCGGCGTTCTGTCATTCTCATCCTCAATAAATGGATCTTCTTCTATGTTTTGCGTATCTTCAGCATGGTCACCTGCATGGTCTTCAGGATGGTCATCCGCACGGTCTTCAGGATGGTCATCCGCACGGTCTTCAGGATGGTCATTCGCACGGTCTTCAGGATGGTCATCCGCAAGGTCTTCAGGATGGTCACCTGCATGGTCTTCAGGATGGTCATCCGCACGGTCTTCAGCACAATCTTTAGGTTCTTCCGGCGCACCACTCAGGATGGCTGATCTGTCCCTATTATCCATATTGATGAATTCTGTGACTATACTTGTTCCGTGCCTTTGTTGTTGAGAGGAAACCGAGTAGTCAAAATCTTCCAGTTTTATCTCGGGATGGTTGGTGTCGAGATATTTTTTTAGAGCAGTTTTTGATCGCAGCTTGGTTCCTTCAGGGCTATGAAAAAAGAGAAAAGGGAAGGATTTATGCTTTATACTTTCTAAATCCCAAAATGAAGGTTAAAGCATTGTATATCACAATTACTATGGTTATGGTTACTATTACTATTACTATGGTTAAAAAAAAAAAAAAAGTACAAAAATAAAAGCTACAGACATAAACAAAGAACAAAACAAAACCCCTGCAGGAAACAATACCAGATGTTAGAGTCCTCAAGACAGTCAATGAGCCGTCACCGGCCAAGCGAATCCAATCATTATGGAAGGGGCCAAACCATAACATACACAAAATGTCAGACAATTGGCAATTGCCCCTTTTGGATGGTGCCACATACCTAGAGAAAGTACAAATGAAGAATATGCCAGATTGTCCCTTGAATTCTCCTCTCTAGGTTTTTGAGGTGCTACATATATGGATTGACCCAGTGGCGGCTGGTGCTGTATATTTGGGGGGGGGGCGTCAAACAAGACAACCAGGCACCAGCCCACCCCCCCCACCCCCCCGATCGCTTGTCCGTCCCCCCACTTACCATCTAGAAGCTTTGGCTCCTTCTTGTGTCTCCTCCTCCTCGGCAGCTTCACCCCGAGTCTCCGGGTTCACGGCGGCAGCTTCCCTCCTCCTTACCTTGGCGGCCAATACGGTCGCTTTTCCTCTCAGCCAATAGGGTCTCGGGACCCGCTTCCAGATTGGCCGGGAGGAGAATCAGGATGAAAATAGCGAACATTAAATTCGCTATCGTCACACAACTGGGTGGGCTCGGGGGCGCAGTGCTCTGCGCCTCGAGCCCACCCTTTTTTGAAGCCAATTAGAGCCTCTGGCTCTAATCATGTGCTTCAAAAAAAATATATAACCCCATTGGAATCCATGCGTCCGGCGCCCCGCATTTAGATTAGGGGCTAGTCACATGGATTAGGAGGGCGGCGCCCCTGCGCCCCTAATGGATGGGCTGCCACTGGACTGACCCTTGTGACCAGCATTGTACGTTTGTTGATTATCTTGTATTTTGTTGTTCTGTATTATCCTGAATTAAAAAATATTGTACACTGCTCAGAAAAATGAAAGGAACACTTTGAATCAGATCTCATGCTGGATATCTATGCTGATATGGACTGGGTAATGTGTTTGGAATGAAAGGAAGCCACATTCAAAGACACCCCGAAAATCAAAATGAAAAATTGATGCAGCACGCTAGTCCATTTTTGCTGGTTAAAGTGCTTGTAAACCGCAGGACCTGCAAGGCAAAGGCATAATGTGCTAGTATGCATCGCATACTAGCACATTATGTGAAACTTAACTGTAAACAAAGCCTTCCAGCGATGCCATCGCTGGAGACAGCTTCCATCTTCACCTGTCTTGCGACCGGGGTTTCCGGACTCCGGCTCTGTGATTGGCCAGAGCCGCGATAACGTCACTCCCGTGCACGGGGGAGCTGCTGGTCACAGCACAGGGCTCTGAAGGAAAAGCATGGGTGGCCGTTTCTTCAGAGGGATTTTACTTTTTACAACTTTTTTTATTCTATTCATTTATTTTTTACTTGATGGTCATCACAAAGAGTTAATAAAGCCCCATGTGATAGCATTGGGCAGGTGACAGGTACTCTTTATTCGGATTCAAAATACTTTATTAATCCGAAAGGGAAATGATTTATGGAGACATTAGTGGATCTAATAGACCCCAATGTCTCCCCTGCCCTTCCTTCACACCATCTAACTGAGCACAGATCGGTTCGATTAGATGTGCCCTGGCCAGGAAATGAGTGGATCTGAAACCGGAAAAGGTGAAATCATCGTGGATACGGGTACACCTTTCTCTCACACCGCTCTCCATCCTGAAGCCGGTGGTTGTGCTCCCGGTAAAAGCGGGTAGAGCCCAGGAACCATGGGGGCCGCCACTGGCAGGGCTGAACTAGCTAAACGTGTGCAAAAGCGTCTCTGGCAACGAACGGGTTAATAATCCAAATGAGGGTGGAATGTGCAAACATGGAACAGCAAAATGCGGATCAACATTGGTGGAGTGAAATGGGCCTCCAGGAGAAGGAATGTCTCGGGATTTATATGGACTAGTGAAGGTTGCCTATAGAGCATGTCTTGAATCTATAGGTCACCCACCTTATAAAATACACGTCATGTTTACCCGCCGTTTTGCCCGTTTTTCTCCGTGTAACGATCTTTCTCCAGCCCTCAGGAAGTGTTCCGGGGACACTAGAAGTTCCATCTTCTGAGGGCTCATCTTTCTGTGATTCTTCATCCTCGCACAATGGTTGTGAGACGTCCAGGGGCTCCACCTTTATACTACAAGGAAAAAAAAAATAAATAAATAAAAATAATACATGGATACACTTCGGGGATCTATTCATAAAACATTCATTGAATGAATGTCACTAAATTTCACCGAACGGTTTCAAATAGATTAACCCCTTCATGCCCAAGCCTTTTTCTGACATTTGTTGCTTACAAGTTTAAATCAGTATTTTTTGCTAGCAAATTACTTACAACCCCCTAAACATTACATATCATTTTTTTTTAGTAGAGACCCTAGACAATAAAATGGCGATCGTTGCAATGTTTTATGGCACACTGTATTTGCGCAGCGGTCTTTCAGTCAGTTTTTTTTTTTTTTTTTTTTGGAAGAAAAACAATTTCATGATTAAAAAACAAACAAAAAATAAAAGCAGTAAAGTTAGCCCAATTTTTTTGTAGAATGTGAAAGATGACGTTACGCCGAGTAAATAGATACCTAACATGTCACGCTTTAAAATTGCGCACGCTCTTGGAATGGTGACAAACTGCGGTACTTAAAAATCATGTTCAGGTTCTCTCCGCGCATGTGCCAGTCCATGCTGTCAGTGTCAGGGGGCGGGGTTTGGGATGGTAATGGGCTGTGAGTTGTTGTGGTGACCGGAGGAGACGGAGGAGCGGCCGGTGAGGACTCGGTGATACCGGAGACATGAGGGCTGTCCCCACCTGGGTGGATAAAGTCCATGACAGGGGCAAGGTGAAGCAATGGTAAGGGGGGCCTGGAGAGCTGGGGGCCCCATTGCACATAGCAACCAGGAGCTGGGGGCCCCATTGCACATAGCAACCAGGAGCTGGGGGCCCCATTGCACATAGCAACCAGGAGCTGGGGACCCCATTGCACATAGCAACCAGGAGCTGGGGGCCCCATTGCACATAGCAACCAGGAGCTGGGGGCCCCATTGCACATAGCAACCAGGAGCTGGGGGCCCCATTGCACATAGCAACCAGGAGCTGGGGGCCCCATTGCACATAGCAACCAGAAGCTGGGGGCCCCATTGCACATAGCAACCAGAAGCTGGGGGCCCCATTGCACATAGCAACCAGAAGCTGGGGGCCCCATTGCACATAGCAACCAGAAGCTAGGGGCCACAGTGCACATAGCAACCAGAAGCTGGGGGCCACAGTGCACATAGCAACCAGAAGCTGGGGGCCACAGTGCACATAGCAACCAGAAGCTGGGGGCCACAGTGTACATAGCAACCAGAAGCTGGGGGCCACAGTGCACATAGCAACCAGAAGCTGGGGGCCACAGTGTACATAGCAACCAGAAGCTAGGGGCCACAGTGCACATAGCAACCAGAAGCTGGGGGCCACAGTGCACATAGCAACCAGAAGCTGGGGGCCACAGTGTACATAGCAACCAGAAGCTGAGGGCCACAGTGTACATAGCAACCAGAAGCTGGGGGCCACAGAGTGCGTAAAGTGGGGACAGGGAGGGGCACAGCGTGCATAAAGTGGGGACAGGGAGGGGCACAGCGTGCATCAAAGCCGGAGGGACCACTGTGCGCATAGGAGTCGGGGGGGGCACAGTGGCTGGAGGGCCACAGCGTGCATAGGAGTCGGGGGGGGGGGAGGGTGCATAGAAGCTGGAGGGCTGATCTGTCTCAGTTATCCATATTGATGAATTCTGTGACTATACTTGTTCCGTGCCTTGGTTGTTGAGAAGGAACCGAGTAGTCAAAATCTTCCAGTTTTATCTCGGGATGGTGGGTGTTCAGATATTTTTCTAGAGCAGTTTTCGATCGCAGCTTGGTTCCTTCAGGGCTATGAAAAAAGAGGAAAGGGAAGGATTTATTCTTTATGCTTTCTAAAGCCTAAATAAAGGTTAAAGCATTGTATATCACAATTACTATGGTTATGTTTATATATAAAAAAAAAAAAACTCTTCCCCCCTTTTTATTCCATATTTTATTTATAAAAAAAAAAAAAAAAAAAAAAAAAAAAAGTAGAAAAATAAAAGCTACAGACATAAACGAAGAACAAAACAAAACCCCTGCAGGAAACAATCACAGATGTTAGAGTCCTTAAGACAGTCAATGGGCCGTCACCGGCCAAGCGAATCCAATCATTATGGAAGGGGCCAAACCATAATATATACAAAATGATGTCAGACAATTGGAAATTGGCCCTTTTGGATGGTGTCACATCCCTAGAGAAAGTACAAATAAAGAATATGCCAGATTGTCCTTTGAATTCTCCCCTCTGGTGCGTTTGACTTCCCCTGGGTTTTCGGGGTGCTCCCTATAGGGATTGACCCAGTGGCGGCTGGTGCTGTATATTTAGGGGGGGGGGGGGGCGCGGGGGTGTCAAACAAGAAACCAGGCACCAGCCCTCCCCCCCGGTCGATCAATTGTCCGTCCCCCCACTTACCCCATCTAGCAGCTTTGGCTCCTTCTTGTGTCTCCTTCTCCTCGGCGGTGGCTTCCTGATTGGCCGGGAGGAGAATCAGGATGACAATAGCGAATATTAATTCACTATCGTCACACAACTGGGTGAGCTCGGGGCGCAGTGCTTTGTGCCCTGAGCCCACCCTTTAAAGGAGCCAATTAGAGGCTTTGGCTCAAATCATGTGCTTCAAAAAGATATATAACCCCATTGGAATCAATGCGTCCGGCGCCCCGCATTTAGATTAGGGGCTAGTCGAATGGATTAGGAGGGCGGCGCCCCTAATGGACGGGCCGCCACTGGACTGACCCTTGTGACCAGCATTGTACGTTTGTTGATTATCTTGTATTTTCTTGTTCTGTATTATTCTGAATTAAAAAATATTGTACACTGCTCAGAAAAAGGAAAGGAACACTTTGAATCAGATCTCATGCTGGATATCTATACTGATATGGACTGGGTAATGTGTTTGGAACGAAAAGGATGCCACACTCAAAGACACCCCGAAATTCAAAGTGAAAAATTGATACAGCAGGCTAGTCCATTTTTGCTGGGTACGCCTTGCTCTCACACCGCTCTCTATCCTGAAGCCGGTGGTTGTGTTCCCGGTAAAGGCGGGAGAGCCCAGGAACCATGGGGGCCGCCACTGGCAGGGCTGAACTAGTTAAACGTGTGCAAAAACATCTCTGGCAGCGAACGGGTTAATAATCCAAATGAAGGTGGAATGTGCAAACATGGAACAGCAAAATGCGGCTCAACATCGGTGGAGTGAAATGGGCCTCCAGGAGAAGGAATGTTTCGGGATTTATATGGACTAGTGAAGGTTGCTTATAGAGCATGTCTTGAATCTATAGGTCACCCACCTTATAAAATACACGTCATGTCTCCACGCCGTTTTCCCCGTTTTTCTCCGTGCAACGATCTTTCTCCAGCCCTCAGGAAGTGTTCCGGGGACACTAGAAGTTCCATCTTCTGAGGGCTCATCTTTCTGTGATTCTTCATCCTCGTACAATGGTTGTGAGATGTCCAGGGGCTCCACCTTTACACTACAAGGAAAAAATAAAAAAACATACATGGATACACTTCGGGGATCTATTCATAAAACATTCACTGAATGAATGTCACTAAATTTCACCGAACGTTTTCAAATAGATTAACCCCTTCATGCCTAAGCCTTTTTCTGACATTTGTTGCTTACAAGTTAAAATCAGTATTTTTTGCTAGCAAATTACTGAGAACCCCCAAACATTATATATCTTTTTTTTTTTTAGCAGAGACCCTAGAGCATAAAATGGCGATTGTTGCAATATTTTATGCCACACTGTATCTGCGCAGCGGTCTTTCAAATGCAATTTTTTTTGGAAGAAAAACAATTTCATGATTTAAAAAAAAAAAAAGCCGTAAAGTAAGCCCAATTTTTTTGTAGAATGTGAAAGATGATGTTATGCTGAGTAAATAGATACCCAACATGTCGTAGAATGGCGACAAACTGCGGTACTTAAAAATCTCCATAGGAAAAGTATTTAAACATTTCTACAGGTTACCAGTTTAGAGTTACAGAGGAGGTCCAGGGCTAGAATTATTGCTCTCGCTCTACCGATCGCGGTGATACCTCACATGTGTGGTCTTGAACACCGTTTACATTTGCGGGAACGACTTACGTATGCGTTCGCTTCTGCGCACGAGCACAGAGGGGATTTTTATTTTTTATTATTTATTTTATATTTTATTTTTGCATTGTCCCTTTTAAAAAAAAAAATCTGATCACTATTATTGCTGTCACAAGGAATGTAAACATCCCTTGTGTCCCTAATAGGCACATGACAGGTACTCTGTATGGAGGGATTCGCGGTCTATAAGACCCCAAATCCCTCCTTTGCACTTAAAAGCATTCAAAACGCCAAGTTTGGCTGTTTTGAATTCTGTCATTTAAAAAAAAAAAAAAAAAAAAATTTGGCGCCTTTGTGGCTCCAGTAAACAGGAAGGGATGTCATGATGTCACTATCGAGTAGCTAGATCCGAGACCCGACTGAAGCCCATTCCGGCTTCGTTCGGGTCTCTGGCTGGTCGCTCGGGCCTCCCGGTGGGACCAGGGAATTCCCCTCCCGCTGCTTGTAATAACAGCCGAGTGACTGATTGTTATCACAAGAACGCTGACCGTTCGCCGCTCTAAAGAACCCCAGTGCACCAGTATTTTTTTTGGAAAAAAAAAAAAACATTTTCATGAATTAAAAAAATAAAAATAAAAAAATAAATAAAAACTATACCAATTTTTTGGTATAATGTGAAAGAGGATGTTACGCCGAGTAAACAGATACCCAACATGTCACGCTTTAAAATTGCGCACACTCGTGGAACGTCGACTAATTACGCTACTTAAACATCTCCATAGGTGACGCTTTAAAATTTTTTACAGGTTATCAATTTAGGAGTAGAAGGTCTAGAACTATAGCCCTCGCTCTAACGTTTGATAAAAATAAAAAATATTAAAAGTTATAAAAAAAAAAAAAAAAGAGAAAGGTTAAAAGCTAAAAAAAAATTAAAAAATTAATAAAAACCTTCAAGAGATAAATAAAACATATAAAATGTGTTTAAAATCAATACAACTTTTTTGCAGAGATTTCCTCTCACTTCCTGTTTGGTGATGGGACAGGTAGAGAAGGTAAATCTCCCCAATTGGACACAGATGGCAAAAACAAACTTTACAGGGATTATAACCCTCCCTTGCTCTATATATATATTGAATAAAAAATACATTCAAGAAAATAAATGAAAGCTTAAACGTTTTAAAAATATTAAAAGAAAATTTAAGTTTTTAAAAAAAAATTTATAAAACCTTTAACAAAATTAATTGAAAAATTTCAAAATAAAAGCAAAAAAAATTTATAATATTAAAAGTGATGAAAAAATGTATCAGATCTTCAAACAATTCCATTGCGTGTGACTTTTTATTGGCGGTTGGGCTGTGTTTTCACCTCTCTGCGCTCTCTTTTGGTAACGGTCACACCGGCGCCATGTTGTTCCTTTCTGTAGCCTCTCCGGGCACGCCATATTTATTTGAGCAATTTTCATCAATTTAATAATTCTGCCACATTGGCGCACCAATTCATCTGCGGGGGGGATGGGGTCACAGTTCCCTGACACCGCCCCTCCCCCAGTGTGGTGATAACTGTCAGGTGTGGACGCGCTCCGCGACAATTACATGATGAAGTGGGCGGAGTCATGTGATCACTGCGTCACCAATCACAAGGAGGGACAAACTGCTGGGATGATTATTTATAGAATCCAAACTGAAAGTTGCTTTTTTACAGATAAAAATAGGAAGTAAGCAATCTGAACACACAGCTAACTGTCACTCCTGATGACTGTCACTCCTCCTGATAACTGTCACTCCAGGGATGCTCTATATTCTGTTATTATACAGATCACTGGCACATACCATATGAAGGGAGAGGGGGGGGGGGGACTTTATCATCCTCTCTAATAACATTTCCTGGATATCCGGTCTGCTCTCTTAGTAGCGGGAAGTCTGATCCCCTCCCCCGGTCATTTTCTTTGTGTTTACCTGTCCAGTATAGATCCCGCCATGCCGTCACGTGACACAGATGCGCGGAAGGTACCTGATGGCGCATGCTCAGTGTACAGGTTCTCTCCGCGCATGTGCCGGTCCATGCTGTCAGCGTCAGGGGGCGGGGTTTGGGATGGTAACGAGCTGTAAGTTGTTGTGGTGACCGGAGGAGACGGAGGAGCGGCCGGTGAGGACTCGGTGATACCGGAGACATGAGGGCTGTCCCCACCTGGGTGGATAAAGTCCATGACAGGGACAAGGTGGAGCAATGGTAAGGAGGCCTGGGGGGTGTGCATGGCAACCAGGAGCTGTGGGCCCCAGTGTACATAGCAACCAGGAGCTGGGGGCCCCAGTGTACATAGCAACCAGGAGCTGGGGGCCCCAGTGTACATAGCAACCAGGAGCTGGGGGCCCCAGTGTACATAGCAACCAGGAGCTGGGGGCCCCAGTGTACATAGCAACCAGGAGCTGGGGGCCCCAGTGTACATAGCAACCAGGGGCTGGGGCCCCAGTGTACATAGCAACCAGAAGCTGGGGGCCCCAGTGTACATAGCAACCAGAAGCTGGCAGGGAGGGCCACAACGTGCATCTGAGCCGGGGGGGGGGGGGGGCGCAGCGTGCATAGGAGTTGGGGGGGCACAGTGTGCATAGAAGCTGGGGGGGTGCAGCGTGCATGGAAGTTGGGGGGGTGCAGTATGCATTGGGGGGGGTGCAGCGTACATAGAATCTTGGGGGGCGCAGCGTGCATGGAAGTTGGGGGGGTGCAGCGTGCATAGAAGCTGGGGGGGTTCAGCGTGCATAGGAGTTGGGGGGGGCGCAGTGTGCATAGAGGCTGGGGAGGCGCAGCATGCATAGGATTTGGGGGGACGCAGTGTGCGTAGAAGCTGGGGGGGTGCAGCTTCCAAAGAAGCTGGGCGGCAACGTCATGCATAGAAGCTGGGGGGGGCGCAGTGTGCATAGAATCTTGGGGGGCGCAGCTTCCATAGAATCTTGGGGGGCGCAGCTTCCATAGAATCTTGGGGGGCGCAGCATGCATAGAAGCTTGGGGGGCGCAGCGTACAAAGAAGCCGGGGGGACGCAGCGTGCATGGAAGTTGGGGGGGTGCAGCGTGCTTAGGAGTTGGGGGGGCGCAGTGTGCATAGAAGCCGGGGGGCGCAGCGTGCATAGAATCTTGGGGGGCGCAGCGTGCATGGAAGTTGGGGGGGTGCAGCGTGCATAGAATCTTGGGGGGGCACAGCGTGCATAGAATCTTGGGGGGGCGCAGCGTGCATGGAAGTTGGGGGGGCGCAGCGTGCATAAAAGCTGGGGGGGTGCAGCCTGCATAGAAGCCGGGGGGGGGCGCAGCGTGCATAGAATCTTGGGGGGGGCGCAGCGTGCATAGAATCTTGGGGGGGGCGCAGCGTGCATAGAAGCCAGGGGGGTGCAGCGTGCATAGAAGCCGGGAGTGCAGCGTGCATGGAAGCTGGGGGGGCGCAGCGTGCATGGAAGCTGGGGGGGGGCTGCAGCCTGCATAGAAGCTGGGGGGGGGCGCAGCGTGCATAGAAGCTGGGGGGGGGGGCAAGGTGCATAGAAGCCAGGGGGGTGCAGCGTGCATAGAAGCCGGGGGTGCAGCGTGCATAGAAGTTGGGGGAGCGCAGTGTGCATAGAATCTTGGGGGGGGGGGCGCAGCGTACATAGAATCTTGGGGGGGGGCGCAGCGTACATAGAATCTTGGGGGGGGTGCAGCGTACATAGAATCTTGGGGGGGGTGCAGCGTACATAGAATCTTGGGGGGGGTGCAGCGTACATAGAATCTTGGGGGGGGGCGCAGCGTACATAGAATCTTGGGGGGGTGCAGTGTGCATACCAAGTAGGAGTTCGGAGTCTGTGTGTCAGGTGAAAGTTCCTAAAATGACTTCAGTGATATTAGGATAACCAGCAGGAACTGTTTCTGTTTGTGTCATGTGATATTGGATCTGTGGTGTTTCTTTTAATTTTTTTTTTACATTTGTATTTTATTGTGAGAATGTGATTAACAAGAACAATGGCTGCAACAGGTCAAATCAGGAAGGACGGTGTCTTTTTATTTGATACAAATATACTTCCTGCAATATTTTTATTTCCTTTATTTGCCTTTATTTCAGATACTACTTTGTAATAAATTTTGCTTCTCCGTGTTTTAAAATTTCTACCCAGCTCTTCAATAATACATCTTTATCATTCTATTCCTCCTCCAGTATCTTTGATTTGGCATTCAAACCTGACGGGACGCAGCTGATCGTGGCTGCGGGAAATAAAGTTCTGGTAGGTGATGATGTCACGGATATCGTCCTGACAGTAATAAAAAAAATCGCGATGTTATCCGGAATGTACAACATATTACAGATTATCTCCAGCTTGTAGTGAAGTTTAACCACTTCTGCTCTGGAAGGTTTTACCCCCTTCATGACCAGGCCATTTTTTTTTTTTTTTGCTATTTAACACTGCGCTACTTTAACTGGCGGTTGCGCGGTCATGCAACACTGTACACAAATTAAATTTATATCATTTTTTTCACACAAATAGAGCTTTCTTTTGATGGTAATTGATCACCACTGGGGGGTTTTATTTTTTATTATATAAATTAAAAAAAAGACTGAAAGTGTAAAAAAAAAAATTAAAATAAAATATATATTTTCTGCTTTGTTATAAAACATATCCAATGAAAAAAAAAAAAAAAAAACAGATTTCTTCATAAATTTAGGCCAAAATGTATTCTGTAACAAAAAAATCCCAATAAGTGTATATTAACCACTTTCCGCCCGGCCTATAGCAGAATGACGGCCGGGCAGTGGGTCGGTTATCCTGACTGGGTGTCATATGACGTCCAGCAGGATAACAGCCGCCGTGCGCCTGTGGGGGCATGCATCGTGGCGATTGGTGGTGTGTCAGTCTGACACACCGCTACACCAATCTCGGTAAAGAGCCTCCGACGAAAGCTCTTTAGCGCGTGATCAGCCGTGTCAAATCACGATGTAAACGGGAAGAGCCGCTGATCGGCTTTTCCTTACTCGCGTCTGACAGGCGTGAGTAGAGGAGAGCCGATCGGCGGCTCTTCTGACGGGGGGAGGGGGGGGGGGGGCTGTGCTGATTGTTTATCAGTGCAGCCCCCCCTTGGATGCCCACACTGGACCACCAGGGAAGCCGCTAGGACCACCAGGGAAGCACCTAACATGTGGATGGCCAGGTACATCTCCCATGGCCATCCACATGTGCAAATTAATGCCCAACATATGCCAATCAGTGCCCACAAATGGACACAGACTGGCACCTCTATGGCACAAATAAAATCAGTGATGCCCAGCAATGCCACCCATCAGTGCCACCCATGAGTACCCATCAGTGCCACCCATGAGTACCCATCAGTGCCACCCATAAGTACCCATCAGTGCCATCTCATCAGTGCCGCCTTATCAGTGCCCGTCATTGAATATGAAAACGTACTTATTTACAAAAAATTTTAACAGAAACAAAGAAAAACTTTTTTTTTTTCCTTCAAAATTTTCTGTCTTTTTTTTATTTGTTGTGCAAAAAATAAAAATCGCAGAGGTGATCAAATACCACCAAAAGAAAGCTCTATTTGTGGGAACAAAATGATAAAAATTTAGTTTGGGTACAGTATAGTATGACCACGCAATTGTCATTCAAAGTATGACAGCGCTGAAAGCTGAAAATTGGCCTGGGCAGGAAGGTGTATAAGTGCCCGGTATTGAAGTGGTTAATTGGTTTGTGTGAAAGTTAAAGCGTTTACAAACTATTGGTGTGTATACTGAAATTTAATGATAATGGCCGTGATCAACGACTTTTATAGTGGGACTGTGGTAGTGTGGCGGGCAATCTGGCACTAACATACCCTCGCTGGAAGGGTCACTGACATCAATAGTGACAGTCATCAGGGAAAATACTATACACTGTCACTGTACTAATGACACTGGCTGGGGAGGGGTTAACATCTAGGGGCGTTAGCTGTGTGCCTAACTATGTGTAATATTTGCTGCATTTACTTTACCATCTGGCTGTTATTTTTCCCTGAAACAGCCAAATCGCTGTAAACACAGAACTCTGTGATTGGACACAGCCGAAATCATTGGCTGAAACCGCAGCAGCCAAACTTGTGCTGTGTCCAAGCACAGCAGGGGGTGCGCATGCACGCGCCCCAAACCTGGAAGAAGTCCGATCATGTACATAATCGTGCCTGCACCTGCCGCCTGCTCGCAGTATATTTTACTGTGAGTGGTCAGTAGGCGGGTAAATAGTTTGTTAGGACCAAGCTGGTCCAATCAAAGTATTACCTTCACTACTAGATGTGCCCGCTGTGTGTGCTGTGTAATCTGTGTGTAGCCTCAGCTATGTACAGTATACAGCACTGTGTGCCAGAAGTGAGACAGCGACTTCCCGTCCCACTCTCAGAACAAAATAGGATGGGACCAAACCAGTGGCGGCCTATTCATTACGGCCACCTGGGCGCTGCCCCCTCTCTCTCCATGCCACACCCTATATGCAATGGATAGATTCATGCTTGGGATGAATCTATCCACAGCCGCTACGACCACCCGCTATTCATGCGTCCGGGCACTTTGAGGACACCGGGCGGATGAATTACAGCAGCTAGGGTTTTTTTTTTTTTTTTTTAAGCCCTTGATTAGAGCCAGAGGCTCCAATAGGCTTCAATATAGGGTGGGCTCGGGTCACAGAGAATGCACTCCGATCCCACCCAGGTGTGCTACAACACCGAATGAATAACACTGATACTCAATCCGGCCAATCGGAAGCTGGTGTGAGACCTGTTTTCCGATTGGCCGAAAAGAGAAGACTCCTGATTGGCTGCCGAGGAGGAGGGAGAAAATGGAACCCGCCGCCGTCCCTGTTATGACCCATGGAGAGCAGGAGAACTGGAGGCCGCCAAACAGGGGAAGCCGCCAGGGATAGGGTAAGTGCGACTGACGGGGGGGGTCATACTGTTTGCCGCACCCCAATTTTTTTTTCCACCGGCCGTCACTGGACCAAGCACTGTCCAGCCATCCACAGGGAGCTTAGTATTCTATGAATGAATACAAAGCTTCCTCTGATTAGCTGAGGTGGAAAGATGACGTCATAATCTCTGACTCTGCCAATCAGAGTAAGCTTTATACTCATTCATAGAATACTAAACTCCCTGTGGATAGCTGAACGGCGCTCAGCCCAACTCGGTTTTGTTCCAGGAGGGGGATGGGAAGTTCTTATCACACTGCCGGAACACAGTGCTGTGTACTGTAGGTAGCTGGGGCTACCTACAGCGGGCACAGCGGGCACACCCAGTACTGAAGGTAATAGTTAGTTTGGAGCAGCTTGGTCCAAACAAACGACCGGTAATTAAACTTCACTAAATTCTGGGGATCAGCTTTTAAGTGAACCTTCACTCACAAATACAACAAAATATCCTCACTCTAGTGACCTGGAGGTACCCAAGGAATTCCCTTAACCACTTCCCGCCCACCGTATAGTAAAATGACGGCGGGCGGCATGCGCTCTCGTTCTGAGACGACGTCATATGACAGCCGCCGTTCTCGTCTGCCCACGGGGCAATCGTGGCCGCGCCGTGTTCCTAGGACACGGCACGCTCCCGATCTTGGTAAAGAGCCGATGACGGGGCTCTTTACTCATGTGATCGACTGTGTCCTATCACAGCTGATCACATGTAAACAAGGAAGTACCGTTTATCAGCTCTCCTCGGCACACACTGACAGAGTGTGAGGAGGGCCGATCAGTTCCATCCTCTCACAGGGGAGAAATGTACAGTTACAACCTTTTGTACCACCTGCCCCACCCTATTAGATTGTAAGCTCTTCTGAGCAGGGCCCTCTTAATCCTCCTGTATCTTATTGTATTATAACTGTATTGTCTCCCTTTTATATTGTAAAGCGATGCGTAAACTGTTGGCGCTATATAAATCCTGTATTATAATAATAATACAGGTAATCAGGGCACTGATCTGCAGTGCCCCCAATCAGTGCCCATTAGTGCTGCCAGTCAGTGCAGCCTATCAGTACCACCTAATCGGTGCCGCCTCATCAGCGCACATCAGTGAAGGAGAAAAATTACTTATTTAAAACTAAGAAAAACTTAAAAAAAAAAAAAAAAGATTTTCTGACTTTTGTAATTTTTTTAGCAAACAATTAAAAAACCCAGCAGTGATTAAATACTACCAAAAAAGCTGTTTTTGTGTAAAAAAAAAAAAGAAAGAAAAAATGTCATATGGGTACAGTGTTGCATGGTCGCGCAATTGTCATTCAAAGTGTGAGAGCGCTGAAAGCTAAAAAATTGGAGGGAAATCCCCTGCAATGGGACACAGATAGTTGGAAACAAAAATCTGACGGGGTTATAACCCTCCCTTACTATATCCAAAATGACAAAAAAAAAAAATTTTGCCCATAATTCTACTTTATACATTGTTGACATTGGATGGATCTTCAGGTAAATGAAGTGTATGGTTTTTTTTTTGTGTATTTGCAGGTGTATGACACATCGGATGGAACCTTACTTCAGCCATTAAAGGGCCATAAGGATATGGTATATTGTGTGGCATATGCCAAAGATGGTAAATAACCAGATGATTTCATATTGTTGTGTTTTTTTTTGTTTTTTTTTTTTTAAAGTCCTTTTGCTATTTAGGCCTTATGCACGCTGGACGTTAAAATAACGTTATAAAAAACATCAGTAGCTTTGCAGTGAGTATTTCAACTTTTTTCAAGGTTTTTGCAATAGCGTTTTTTAGCGTTAGCTAAAAGTATCGGTATCTGTGCAACCCTACATGGGCTGCATTAAATTAAAAAATCTTGAGGCTTTAGAAACACTTTAAACGTTTTTACCTTAATGCATTTTTTATGCATAAGGGTAAAAAACCTTCTGTGCTGCAGGATCCTCCCCAAGCCCCCCATCCTTTTACTTACCCAAGCCCGATCCTGATCCAGCAATGTGCAAGAGAGCATTCTCCCTTCTCACTGGTCAGATTGACAGCCAATGGCTCCCGCTGCTGTCAATCAAATGCTGTGACAAGAGAGCAGGGGGGAGGGGGGCCGAGGCTGAGCCGCCCAGTCTGTATCTATAGACACGCAAAAAGTGTGGCTTGGAAGCAAGCATGCACGGGTGCCTCCATAGCAAGCGGCTTGCTTTGGGGGTACTCACCAAAGAGGAGGAGCCAGGAGCACCAGTAGGGGACCCCAGAAGAGGAGGATTGGGGCTGCTCTGTGCAAAGCCATTACACAGAGCAGGTAAGTATAACGTTTATTATTTTCATTTAAAAAAAAACCCCAAAGGTTTAATGTCACTTTAGTGAGCATTTATGGGATCTTTGCTGATATGCGAGATCTTGAGGGGCTGACCTGGTCAAACCATTTAGGCGGACCTTCTGATTGGGTGGCTTAACCAAAACAGTCGACTGCAGACAGGTCCTCCAAAATCAGTAGAGAACATGTGACCAAATATTTTTACATAGACTTAGATTGGCAATGTTTGTTTGGTAATAAGATGACATTAAATGATAAGTTCGCCTTTGGTAACGTTACACATGTATTTTAGAGTGTAACATGTTACCAAAGATCACTTGCCCACAACCCCTGATCCCTCATTGTGACATTGGACAGGGGAACCTTCTCCCTTCTCACACAATTCAAAAGCTGCGGCTGTGCGGGGCTCCGCCCACCGGAACCGCATCATTTATTCACAGTTTTACTATTAGTGAATGAACTACAACCACCATCTTCAACTGCGGTTCAATGAACTGTGAGAGCGCTGGTGAGCATTCTCATCGTAGACTTCAGCAACTGTCTGCCCGTAAGGATCCTGGCATTGAACTTGCGATCGGCTGATTGCAGGTGCAATGCTTTAAAGGCTGCAGAGTAAAAAAAAAAATGCACATTTTGTACCTGCATAAAGATGTGCATTTATTTTATGGTGAACATAGCCTTTCTGTGTACAGTAATTGTAGTAATAGTCAACAAATAAGCTTTAAAATCAGTGACTAGAGCAATATAATTTAATCCTTCTTTTTTTTTTTTTTTTTTACACTTTCTTCTTGTGATTATAGGTAAGAGGTTTGCCTCGGGATCTGCTGATAAAAGTGTCATCATATGGACCTCCAAACTGGAAGGCATTTTAAAATACACGTGAGTGCTTTTTAAAGTGATTGTAAACCCGAAAAAACAAACACTGTAAGACAAAGGCATAATGAGCTAGTATGCATCGCATACTAGCTCATTATGAAATAGTTACCTTGGATCAAAGCTGTTGCAGCGGACCCCGTACACCGCTGTGACCGGCGACATGTCTCCAGGAGTTATTTACGGGTTTGCGGGCTCTGGCGCTGTGATTGGTCGGAGCCGCGATGACGTCACTACCACGCCTGCGCGCGGGAGCCCTGCGGTCACGGCTGGGCTGCTGAAGAAACGGCACGAGTAAACCGTTTCTTCAAGTGCGCATGCATCGGTGACGTTGGCGCAAGCGTAGTAAATATCTCCTAAACCGTGCAGGTTTAGGAGATATTTACAGTACCTACAGGTAACCTTTGTTATACCTATGGGCACAAGTGGTGTAACTAGGTTTACAACCACTTTAACTGGCAGCTATTTATGATATGCATAATGAGATCTGAATTGACTTTCTGTCTTTTTTTTTTTTATCACATATGGATTTAATAAATAGTCAAAGAGGCAGAGGTTGGCAGCTTCCACCTGAGGTTTCTGAGGCAGGTGTTCTGATGCTGTACAGTCCTTTTTAGTCAATGGTAGTAAACATGTCATTCAGTGGTCCTGTTCAGTAGACAAACATAGGTCCCTTCATTTCCACTGCATTGGGTCTACCGAATATTTTGAACCCCAAGAATTGTCTGTTGGGTACATTTGGGAATCTAACACCCTGTTTACATGCTAGGAGACTGCTACGTATACTATATTTGTATGCCAAGTAATCACTTGTTATCCTGGATCGGATCAACATCACCTACTCTGACGCATTGGTTAAAGCTCGTTAATGACTCCCTACCCTTATATTTATTTTTATTTATTTCAGGTACTTATATAGCACCGTCAATTTACGCAGAGCTTTACATATACATTGTACATTCACATCGGTCCCTACCTTCAAGGAGCTTACAATCTAAGGTCCCTAACTCACATATACTAGGGACAATTTAGACAGAAGCCAATTTAACCTACTAGCATGTCTTTGGAGTGTGGGAGGAAACCGGAGTACCCGGAGGAAACCCATGCAGGCACAGGGAGAACATGCAAACTCCAAGCAGGTAGTGTCATGGTTGGGATTCGAACCAGCGACCCTTCTTACTGCTAGACGAGAGTGCTACCCACTACACCACATTATATAAATTTACCTTTGAACTTCGGAAGAAACCAAAAGTGTTCAATAAAGTTTTGGGGCAAGTGGATTACTAGTCCTTCTTTTTTTGTTTTTTATATATACACATTGTCTTTTTTGTAAACTCAAAATTCAATAAATATATCTTTAAAAAAAAAAACATGTCCTTCAATTATTAGGCACAATGACTCCATCCAGTGTGTCTCCTACAATCCTGTTACCCACCAGCTGGCCTCCTGCTCCTCCAGTGACTTTGGTGAGTGTTTTTTTTTTTTTTTCTCAGTCTCCTAAACATTTGTGTTTCTCTGGAAGGAACGATCTCTCATATATTGTCTTCTCCTACCTGTCAGGGCTGTGGTCTCCCGAACAGAAGTCTGTGTCTAAACACAAAGTGAGCAGTAAAATCACCTGCTGCAGGTAAATCAGATTTTCATTTATTTTTATTTGTAAGATCAGCGTGAATACTTTTTCATTGGTAATGTAGACTAAAGACGGGTTACACACTATTCGTTTTTTGGGTTGAACGGGGAAAAAAACCCGTCAGCACTGGTCAGAGCCGCTAAGTTAAACTTGTTGTAATTCTACATAACTTATTTTGTTACTAGCTGGACAAATGATGGACAGTACCTTGCACTGGGGATGTTTAATGGTGTAGTGAGCATCAGGAACAAGAACGGAGAAGAGAAGGTCAAGATTGAACGTCCTGGAGGAACGCTGTCCCCTGTATGGTCCATATGCTGGAATCCTTCCAAGTGAGTCTTCATTGTCCAAATAATCTGTGCAATGTGACTTTCTGTCACAGGCCTTCCTTTGCTAGGGAACTACAAGTGCCAGCACAACTTCATGCTGTTGGCTCTGGTTGATCCCTTAGTCCTGGTTGGGCCTGTGCTTTATTTGCAGGGTCTGTAAGCTTAGTAGTGATATTGTAGATTTGGACAGACACTAGTCGTGTAAATCACACACTGATGTCTGTTATTGGTGAAATATCATATTTGAAGACTTGGTGTAACAGAATTCTCAGTCCTAAAATTTTTGTCTGTTGATGAACTCCATGAATTAGGCCTTGTTCACACCATGGTGCAGAGACGTCAGTTTGTCTGCACGCATTCTGCAAGGGCACCAAAAAAAACAATTGTTCTCTGTGTGACCTGTTCACACCAAAATGTGCAGATTTTTTTCTGCTCAGGAATCTGCAACGTGTATGCAGTTTTCTACACATGGGGGGAAAAAAAACTGACATGACAACAACATTGGTGTGAATAGGGCAAATAACTGACGCGCATGAAAACTGATGTAAAACTGATGTCTCTGCAAGTAAAATCTGTGCGGTTTTCCCTTCAGCACCCATCAGTTTTCATGCACGTATGGTGTGAACGAGCCCTTAAAGCGGCACTAAATCCATCGATTTAACAGTTTCAAAAAACGGTTACATTCCAGGCATGCTAGGAATGCTAACTGTCACGTTTGCACACGCTGTTAACCAAGCTGTCAAACCATCAAACGTTTGGTGTCATAACTGATCACATGTGCAGTTGCAGATCAAGCAGAGGCAAAGATTGCAGCTTCCTTTGCTGAAAAGGACGGGAGGGTTTAATTCTGCTTTAACTCCCTATTTAAAATGTGCTGGCTTGTAATGCCGGAGTTGTGCTTTAACCACTTCCCGCCCAGGGCCGTCATATAACGTACTTTGGACTTTGAGTGGAGATATCTGAGATGCCTGCAGCTACAGGCATCATTCAGATATCATTTTTTTTTTTTTTTTCTTGCCAAATACCTTTTTTGTTTTCCAGCAAATCTCTGCAACGTAAGAACAATCATAGCGGCTCAGCCCCTTGATTGTTTTTACAGGCAGTGGGAGGGGATGTGCTACTACCGGCTCGCCTGTGCCAGTGTTTGGTCAGATTAGGCGACCCACCAGAATTTGTAACAGAAGTGACGTTCCATGGCCGCCATCTTGCTATACCCAGCACTATTCCGCAGTAAGGATACAGTGAGAAGGCCGCAAGTGGACATCTTGTTACACCCACCGGAGTCATGCATTTCACACTTCTTTTTACCAGTAAACTGAGCTTATATAGTGAAATACAGTATTTTGAAATCCCTCAATCTGTTTTGATGTTGATTTTTCAAAGCAGTGGTGTTCTGTAGGATTGGCAAACCTGTGAGATTAGCAGGCTGGCAGCTGCTTTTAAAATTCAACATCTAAACAGTGAGACTGATTTTTAAATACTGTATTTCACTATTTAAGCTCAGTTTACTGGTAAAAATATAAGTGTGAAATGCTTGATTCCGGTGGGTGTAACAAGATGTCCCCTTGCCGCCTTCTCATTGTATCCTTACTGTGGACGAGTGTGGGGTGTAGCAAGATGGCAGCGATGGAATGTCACTTCCGTTACAAAATCTGACGAAACGCAGGTGGTGGAAGTTTACCATAGAGAATACTGCGGGCCAGACGGTCTCCGGCAGTCTCTATGACCTTCGGAGGCCGGGTGCGACGTTATGACGTTACGTCCTGCCCGGCAGATGTAAACATCGCCATGTATTCGGCTGGAAAGGCTGAGCTCGCTTTTTTTTTTTTATTATTATTTATTTATTTTTATTTTTTTTAATCTCTGTCTTTCCAGCCTAGAGGAGAGATCTGGGTCTTATAAGACCCCACATCTCTCCATAAAGAGGACTTGTCATGCCCTATTCCTATTACAAGGGATGTTTACATCCCTTGTAATAGGAATAAAAGTGATTAAAAAAAAAATAAATGTAAAGGGGAAAGTGCAAAAATATTTTTTTTTTAAAGTGCTCCCATCCCCAGGTGCTCACACGCAGAAGCGAACGCATTTGTATGTTGCGCCCACATTTGTAAACGGCGTTCAATCCACACATGTGAGGAATTGCCGCGAACGTTAGAGCGAGAGCAATAATTCTAGCCAAATACCTCCTCTGTAACTCCAAACTGGTAACCTGTAAAAAAAATTTCAAGCATCACCTTTGGAGATTTTTAAGTACCAAAGTTTGGCGCCATTCCATGAGTGTGTACAATTTTAAAGCATGACATGTTGGGTATCTATTTACTCAGTGTAACATTATCTTTCATATTATACAAAAAAATTTGGCTAACTTTAGTGATTTTTTTTTTTTTTTCTTAATCCATGAAAAAAACGAGTTTGAAAAATTGCTGCGCAAAAACCGTGTGACATAAAAAGTTGTAACAAGCAACCTCTTATTCCCTAGGGTCTCTGCTATAAAAAAAAAAAAATAAACATATTTAATGTTTGGGGGTTCTGAGTAATTTTCTAGCAAAAAAAAAAATTATATATATAATTTTTTTTTTTTTTTTTTGCTAGAAAATTACTCAGAACCCCCAAACATTAAATATGTTTTTTTTTTTTTTTTTTAGCAGAGACCCTAGGGAATAAGATGTTGGTTGTTACAACTTTTTATGTCACACGGTTTTTGCGCAGCAATTTTTCAAACTCGTTTTTTTCATGGATTAAGAAAAAAAAATCACTAAAGTTAGCCAAATTTTTTTGTATAATATGAAAGATAATGTTACACTGAGTAAATAGATACCCAACATGTCATGCTTTAAAATTGTACACACTCGTGGAATGGCGCCAAAAATAATTTTTTTTTAAATTTTTTTTTTTTTACATGTAGGAGAGGAGTGGTGAAACACTGTTAAAACACTTCCATGTGTGTTTTGAATTTTTTTCTTCTAGCTCATTGCAGAGACTGTTGCTGAGCATTATTTTACCTGATTTGTTTTTTCAAATAGTAAATTTAATTCTGAAATTCATTGTATGTTCTGTGCTTTTTTTTATGTCAGGGACGAGCACAATGACATCCTGGCTGTGGCGGACTGGGGTCAGAAGCTTTCTTTCTATCAGCTCAGCGGAAAGCAGGTACTGATTGCCTTGTTCAGTCATTTAACCACGTTAATACCTGAAACTTTTATCCTTTTCCTGCCCAGGCCAATTTTCAGCTTTCAGCGCTGTCACACTTTGAATAACAATTGTGTGGCCATACAACACTGTAACCGTAATGACATTTGTGCCATTTTATTACACAAATAGAGCTTTCTTTTGGTGGTATATAATCACCACTGGGGTTTTCTTATTTTTTGCAAAATAAACGAAAAAAAGACCAAAACATTTTTTCTTTTTTTTCTTCATTTCTGTTATAAAATTTTGCAAATAAATAATCTTTCTTCAAATTTAGGCCATACTGTATTCTGCTGCATTTCTTTAGTAAAATAACCCAAATCAGTGTATATTATTTAGTCTGTAGGAAAATGATAGAGTCCACAAACTATGGGATATATCTGAAAATCGATCAGTTCTGATGTACTGGCGGTCTGTCTAATTTCTTGAGGCCCGAAAACACCAGGACAGTACACATACCCCTCCTTTTTTGGAACATAGACAGTCCAAGGTATTTAGTAAGAGGCATGGTGAGATTTTTAAAGTTGTAATTTTTTTGTCACAGTTTTTCTTTTAATTTTTTTTTTTTACATACTGTCACCAGTGCAGTACAGCGTCATCTTGTAACTGGTGCACCGATTAAAACCATTTTTTTATTTAATTTTTTTCATTTTTGAAGTATTTTTATCTTTTTATTACATTTTTTATTTTATTTTTTATAATTTTTTTTTCTTTACATTACATACAGTGACCACAGCAATACAGTGTTGCCATAGTAACACTGTACTACTTTGGGGAGGTGATCAGGATTTTTTTTTCCTACTGATTGCTTATAACTGAATTTTGCAGTTATAAGCAACAATTTTTTTTCTGAATGAAACTATCCATTCAGTGTTTACTATTATGATTAGCTATCATTGGCCACAACTAATCACATGGTACAGATGGGCTGCGATTGACCCTGTCTGTACCATGTGATCACTATGACCAATCACAGAGCTCATCACAATATTA
Organism: Aquarana catesbeiana; assembly: GCF_042186555.1. Taxonomy (NCBI): domain Eukaryota; kingdom Metazoa; phylum Chordata; class Amphibia; order Anura; family Ranidae; genus Aquarana; species Aquarana catesbeiana. The sequence continues at coordinate 22,443,233 of NC_133330.1, read as the reverse complement.
CACAATGGATGGCATGAATCAAAGCCATTCATTGTGTACAATTGTCATGTGATCTGCTGTGATTGGCCACAGCAATCACATGGTACCGGCAGCGGTCCGGTACAGTGATCTGTCATCGGCTGTGTCCGGTGGAAACAGTGGGTGATAGATCACGCCAGAGGGTGGCCCGAACCTGGGAGGATGTCACATTCAGCAGTTAAAGAGAGCAAAGAAAAAATGATCTGGGAAGCATAAGTTTGTATACACATTTTTAATTGTTTTTTAAGCTGCCCCAAGGGGCGTCTGACCTCTTCTTTTTTTTTTTTTTTTTTTTTTCTTCTAAACTTGCATGATAGCCAATGTGTCCATGCACACATAGGCTTTTAGAGGAATTTAGAGGCAAAAAACCCCTCTGCCAGTGCACCCAGGAGCAGTAGTGTTTTGGCAGAAAAAAAATGTTTGACGCCTTTTAAATGCGTCTAAATGCGCTTTAACGCTAGGTGCGTTTAATGCTTGACCATTAATTCATTTCAGTGGTCAGAATAAATTATTATTCTGGCCAATGAAATGAATTAACGCCCAAGCGCTTGACACGCCTAAACACGTTACGTTTTGCAAGCATCAAACTTTTTTTTTCTGCCAAAAGGCTGCTGCCAATAGGAGGGGCTTCTAGGAGAGTTTGCAAAACGTCCTGTGTGCACAAGGCCTAAAAGTTGCTCATACCTTCCAGAAAACTTCTGTGTTTGGTGTTGCCAGTGCGTATGAGGCCTAAAATAAAGAAAGTGTGGTAAAATAATAAGGAATGAATGATTGCTTGCATCAAGGTGTGTGTGTGTGTGTGTGTGTGTGTGTGTGGTGTGTGTCACTGTTTGGTGCAGATACAGGGAATGTCAATGTAAAATGTGCTTGTTTGTGTATATATATATTTCCTTATTGCAGGTTGGAAAGGACAGGGCTCTGGGGTTTGATCCCTGCTGTGTCAACTACTTTTCCAAAGGAGAATATATCATTCTGAGCGGATCTGACAGGCAGGTGTCTCTGTTTACCAAAGACGGGGTACGCCTTGGCGCTATCGGGGAGCAGAATTCCTGGGTGTGGACCTGCAGAGTCAAACCTGATTCCAATTACGTGGTAAGGCAGATTGATGACACAAGGCATGAACGAGACCTTCATTAAATTCTATCTTCTGTGTATCTTCAGAAATCAGTCATTGGTTTCTACTAACAAAGTTCTTTTCGGGATGAAGCCAATTGTGTCCCAGTCACCCTTTCATTTGTATTGTCCTGAAGGTGATTGGCTGCCAGGATGGGACCCTCGCCTTCTACCAGCTCATCTTCAGCACAGTGCATGGCCTATATAAGGACCGATACGCCTTCAGGGACTGTATGACCGACGTTATAGTGCAGCACCTCATCACCGAGCAGAAAGGTAAGCAACACAGTCAGTCTAGGTCAGTGATGGCGGACCTTGGCACCCCAGATGTTTTGGAACTACATTTTTCATGATGCTCAACTACACTGCAGAGTGCATGAGCATCATGGGAAATGTAGTTCCAAAACATCTGGGGTGCCAAGGTTCGCCATCACTGGGTCTAGGTTGTATAGCTACATCTGCTGAGGAATGTACCCTGAGGTTTTGACAAGCTGGCATAAGGGGGGTGTTAGGAAGCATTAGAGCAGTTGTGGTTAACTCTTCTGATATAGGGGGCCTCAAGTCCAGCCCCTGACATCACCACAGGACTGCACATATTTAGTGAAAACTATGCTACATAAACTTTTCAGAAAGTGCTGCTGACCCATGAACCAGGAGATGTCAAAAACTACAGGCATGCTACAAAAGATGACTGGGGATTGTAGACATGCTGCAGGATGGTCGGAGCCTGCAAACTAAGTGTTGTTGGAAATTGTACGATGCTTTAGGAGACCGTCGAAGACTTATATAGGAATGCTAGCGATCACTGCTATTAGAGAGCAGTAGGGAAACAGGATTCCAAGGGCTGCACAAAAAGTGCTAAAGAACAGCATGTGGACCCCTGGCTGCAGGTTGGGCACCAGGACACTAGAGGGTGCCAGTGGCTTTCCACGATTCCTCCTCTGTGCACCTTGCAAGCCCCTGATCCCTGAGCACATGTAGTTTGCAAATATCTTAGGTCACACAACACATTAGAAGGACACTTCTAGCTGTTTTAGGGTGCATTTATTGGGTATGGGGTGGGGTGGACTGCCTGAAGTACAACTTGGACCAAAGTCTATATTTGCATACTATATGCCCCCTGGGTTTTTGTCTACAAGAGGGTGCAGAGGATAAATATATAATGGCACCTTGCCTTCAGTTAACCCCAGTATAAGCGACCCTGTGCTTTGCCCTTGCAGTGCAAAAGAACAGGTTGACTTTAATGTCTTCCATGCCACCAGCATACATCTTTCTTTACTCCCCTGCCACATTGTTTTTCTGCCGAGAACAAAGAAATATATTCAGCACTTGTAAGAATAGAGAAGATGTGATTACTTCTCTTACTCCCACCTAACTGTTCTGGTGCTTAGCAATTGGCTGTGCAGGCACATCCAAGCATCACATGGGGTAATGATAGAATCTTCAGCAATGTCGGACTTGGAGCATGCCCTCCAGACAGGAAGTCGGACTTGGAGCATGCCCTCCAGACAGGAAGTCGGACTTGGAGCATGCCCCCCAGACAGGAAGTCAGACTTGGAGCTAACACACCAGACTTGGCCCTTAGGCTCCTTTCACACTTGTGCGACTTGGGATCTGACTTGTGAGACCCCAAGTGGCAGGACATGTGAAATTCAATGTATTTCTATGAGAGCTGTTCCTACTGACACTACAGAAGTCAGTTGCGACTGCAGAAAAGGTTCCTGCACTACGTTGGTCTGACTTTTGATGCGACTTTGGTCCAGAGAATGTAAAGTCAGATTAAAGTCGCACCAAAAGTCGCATTAATGTTGCACTGTAAAGTCGCAATGCAAGTTGCACGACTTTGTCATCTTACAAGTGTGAAAGAAGCTTTACACTAGAGACAGGAAGTCAGACTTGGAGCGTGTGCCCCAGACGGTAACTCGAACATGGACCCCCCCAGACTTGGCCCTTACACTCCAGACAGTAAGTCAGACTGTTATTGGTATAGATAGTCAGACCGGAAATTAGCTATAAATCTGAGCGTGTCAAATAAGCATCTTTCATCCCGGTTTCAGTGAGAATTAAGTGCCGGGAGCTGGTAAAGAAGATTGCAATCTATAAGAACAGATTGGCTATTCAGATGCCAGAGAAGATCCTCATCTATGAATTGTATTCTGAAGATGCCGCCGACATGCATTATCGAGTGAAGGAGAAGATCATTAAGAAGTTTGAATGCAATCTGCTGGTGGTGTGTTCGCAGCATGTCATCCTGTGCCAGGTGAGGACTGCCTGCTCTACCATAGCCTAGACCAGTGATATGCAATTAGCAGACCTCCAGCTGTTGCAGAACTACAAGTCCCATGAGGCATAGCAAGACTCTGACAGCCACAAGCATGACACCCAGAGGCAGAGGCATGATGGGACTTGTAGTTTTGCAACAGCTGGAGGTCCGCTAATTGCATATCCCTGGCCTAGACTGTTAAAGGTCCCAGATATTATCTTTCATACTCCTGTTACCCTTTTTAGATGTGTAATTCCCTTGTCCAATGAGTATGCTCTTATTGGCCACTGAGGCAATCTAATTGGACAGGGTGTGGAGTGGCATTTGGTAACTGGTGAAGCTTATCAATTAATGTAATTCCTGTGTGCTGACCACCGCTTCCGGGTACCAGATATGTGCCGCGGGTACATACCGCACACAGCAGTTGTGCATCTCACATACACAGCGGTCGCGCATCTAGCTGCAGGAACCCAATTTTTATGGAAATTAATTGTAAAGCAGATGCAGATTTCCAGGACTGGTCTAACAAATGTTTATAGTGAGGCTTGGTTCACACGGGGGCGACTTGTCAGGCGACCTAGCCGCCTGACAAGTCGCCTCCCGTTCTGTACAATGGAACCGTTCTAATTGGAGCGACGCAAGTCGCTCCGACTTAGAAGAAAGGTTCCTGTACTACTTTGGGGGCGACTTGCATAGACTTCTATACAGAAGTCGTCTTGCAAGTCGCCCCGGCAGTCGTGTGCAGGTCGCCTCGGTGAGGCGACCTGCAAGTCGTGCCGCGTCTAGTGTGAACCGGCACTGAAAGGCAACTGGTGTTTTCTATTAAACAAGGTCTAAATGGGCCATTGACATGCATCACAGTTGAGCTTAGGAATGTGTCTTTGCAAAGTTAAACTAAATGAAATCCTTTCTTATTTTTGCTTTGGGATAGCGTGCAGAGGGATTAGAAGTCTTGTCAGTTTTTGGGGATGTCTGCACCCCTGATAGGGTGAAGACAACTTCCAAATTTTGCCAGTTTCACCTTCAAATGTATTCACTTCCTGTCAAACAGGAAGTGAGGGTGAAACCCTGCCAATATATTTCCTTGGGGACACACAGGTCAATCTAAATAGTTTCCCCATTAGGTAAATTGCACTCTAGAATTTTGCTGTGTACACCCCAAATTATTCGGTATCTTGGATTTTGGGGTTTATTTACTAAAGGCATGACTACAAGTGCAAATGTAAGTGCAGTTGCTGGAGATCCGAGGGGGACATTATTATTATTATTATTATATAAATCCCGTATAATAGCGCCAACAGTTTACGCAGCGCTTTTACAATATAAAAGGAGACAATACAGTTACAATACAATAAAATACAAGAGGATTAAGAGGGCCCTGCTCAGAAGAGCTTACAATCTAATAGGGACATGCAAGGAGAATAAAAAAACGGCATCTTTGCTTCTACATGATTGGATTATAAAATCACCAGTGCTTTCCCTCAGATTTACAGTGAGTACACTTGTATTGCAGAGTGGATTTGCCTTTAATAAACCCCAAAATACCTAATAATTTGGGGTGTACACAACAAAGTGCTAGAGTGCAATTTGCCTAATGGGGACACTAGTTAGATTGACCTGTGTGTCACCAAGGAAAGGCATTGGTAGGGTTTTACCCTCACTTCCTGTTTGGCTATGTGACAGGAAGTGAAGCCAATTTTCAGAAAAGGGACACAAAGCCCAACCTAAAAAAGACAAGCAGGGGTTCTAACACTCACTTGGTTTCTATCAAATGCCCACAATTAGAATAGGATTGTCTTGAGCTAGATTTTAGCTCAGTGCTCTAAATCAGTGGTTCCTGGTGCCTATCCATGGCAGCATACGCACAATACATGCTTTTGCTACCATGAAGGCACCAGGAAAGTAGCTTTTAGACAGATCACACCTTTTTTTTTGTTTTTTCCATGCCAATCAGCCTAGTTAAGCTGCAGCTGGGAAATCTATTGCATGAAAGGTGTTTGGGGGGGGGGAGAGTAAAATGCATTACTTGGATTGAGCATGCATCTGCAAAACACATTATTAACAAAACACAAAAACACACTCCCTGAGCATGCACAGATTGCATTCTCCCGTGTGCTGAGATCGCTATAGTAAATGGGGGATTCACGCTCTGTTACCGGCGCACCGTTTCGTAAATATGAAAATGTGCGTTTCGTAAATTGCCCCCTTAGTGTCCAATTTGTCCGCCGCAATGTCGCAGGCCTGCTAAAAATCGCTGATCACCGCCATTACTAGTAAAAAAATTAAATAAAATATTCCATAAAAATATCCCATAGTTTGTAGATGCTATAACTTTTGCACAAACCAATCAATATACGCTTATTGGGATTTTTTTTTTTTACCAAAAACATGTTGCCAAATACATATTCGCCTAACTTGATAGATAAATTTGATTTATGTTTTATAGCAGAAAGTAAAAAATATTGTTTTCGTTGATAGCGCAAAAAAGAAAAACTGCAGAGGTGATCAAATACCACCGAAAGAAAGAAAAGTAATCTATTGTGATACTTTACCTCTGTGTAATAAATACCAGTTACTGCTGCTCTCCCTTCTTGTGCAGGGTGGTCTTGTCTCCGCCCCCTCCTGTAGTTTTCTATAGGCAGCCTGTGGTGGGTGGGGCCTGCTAGGTTCCTCCCACAGTTCTGCTCTCTCTCCTTCTGCAGGGTAACTGGTCTTGTCTCCGCCCCCTCCTATAGTTTTCTGCAGACAGCCTGTAGTGGGTGGAGCCTTCTGGGTCCCTCCCACAGCTCTGCTGTCTGCACAGGCTCTCATGTACAGTACAGCGCAGTAATGATGTCACTGCTACTTTAAAAGTAAAAATATCTGGGTTTTCAAAGGCTTTTGGTGATCCCATAATTTTAATTTATTTTATTAGTGGCTGTTGAGGAATAAATAGAAAAATGAACAATTTTGTGCCCAGGTTTTACCTTTTCACTGCGTTATAAGTTCCTTATTAACCAAAAGGCTGCAGTCCGTTGAATATATGCATTTATTGTCTTTTTATATATGTGGTGTCGCTACAGACCTTGCATAACAGGGGTGCTCAATCCGTGGCCCTCTGATGTGGCCCGTGACCTCAAACCAGGGAGACGCATGCCCATGATCTGGAATGGTGGGTCGGCAAGCCCAGATTGCCATCAACGGGTTTGCTAACCTGCCATACCTGAGCATCAGAGTGCATGGACCAGGTGCTGGCAGCGGAAGAAACAGGTGGCCACGCCGGGAGCAGGAGCCAGATAAGCCAGTGCTTCAACTGTAGCATCGGCTGCTGTCCTTGGCTGAGTGATAACAAGTGCACTTCGGCTGGGACCTTTCTATCAGCCTGAAGAGCATTGCCAGCAGATGCTGGAAGAGGAAAAGGTCAGACTATTATACATCACAGACACTGCACTTTTGCACTGGGAATTTGTGGCAATGGTTATTAGGCTGCTTTCATGCTGATCTACAGGTGCGGCCCAGTGCACTTGTGGCTTTCCTGCTGGTTACCTGCACTGAGCCATAGACTTCTATTATATCCTGCGGGTTTGGTGCGCTTTCAGAAAACGCACCAAAACTCCCAAATGCAGGATTTTTGGTGCACCACATCCACAAATTTAAAATAGAAGTCTATGGCAAAGCACAGCTAACCCACAGGAAAGACGCAGGTGCACTGTGCTGCAATGTGGGTAAACCGCAGCGCTTCACTGTGAAAGCAGCCTTATAGGTGCTCAGCCTTTACAGGACTGTAAGGGCTCATTTTACATTTGTGGTTTGGGGGGGGGGGGGGGAGCTGTAAAACCCCCATAGTTCATTGTGGCCTGCGACCGGTTATCAAATCACGTAAGTGGCCTTCGCTTTTCAAAAGGTTGAGCACCCCGGCTGTATAATCTCAGGGCGTTGTGTCTGTCATAGTAAAGTAATTAGATGGAGTGCCAAAAGTTAAATAACGGAAAAAGGGGTACCTATGTCCTATCAGAATGGAGGAATTTGTGGTTTGAAGCTAGTGGACTAACGATACCATAACATTTGAGATACACAAGTATATATAACAAATAAGATTTTATTAAATTAACATCAACATGTTAAAACATAAAGGTTTAAAAAAACGTCTCTGTTCAAACATAAAAGGTGCTGAAGGAGATGGTAATACCGGTTCACCCTGTATCTATTATGTTGGCGTGCTCGACATGTGTCATACTAAAGTGATATCTTTCCCGCCTGTCACAGGAGAAGCGGCTACAGTGTTTGTCCTTTAAAGGTGTCAAAGAACGAGAATGGATGATGGAGTCTCTTATCCGCTATATCAAGGTTATTGGGGGTTCCTCTGGCAGGGAAGGCCTATTAGTGGGTCTGAAGAATGGACAGGTAATACCACTGAAACAGTCATGGTTGTATAATTTGTAAAAATTAGACTGAAATTTAGCAGTCAGAAAATTATTAAATTATGCCCATTGGGTGGACTCAACAAAGCTTTGGGATGTGAACCTATCTGCTGATAACCTGACAGACAGCTCACATGCCTCTCTGCCTGTGTAGTGAATACACTACATGAGCAGAGCCTGACTATAAGCAGAGAAAGTACCTTTCCCTATCTAAATTGCCAGCTGTTGACTCTAGAAATCAGAGTTACCAACCTTCCTTCTCCTTTTTTGCTCTCAGCGGGAAACTTGGTTGGTGGTGGGTCAGCCACGCCCCTTGACCTTTGACCTCTGGGGACACGCCTGCTGACCTTTGACCTTTTGGAGGAGGTCCCTATTCCAATCCCTGAGTCCTAACCTTGTGCTTCAAGGGGAAACCCTAACCCTATGCAGCATAGAAAATGTAACAGATTGCTCCTAATTGACACAAGAGCTTGCACCCCCCCCCCCCCTTTGTTAATAAGGAGCGGGATCTGCATCATATTCATAGTTTAGGTGGCATAGGAAATTTTGGTAATTCCCCACCATTGTATATCAAACCTCCTAAAAAGCCAAACCTGCCCTGGAATTGACATTTAGAATGTAAATGTCATTCTGTTTGATGTCTTACCTGTGGTAAGGAGAGTGTGTTGGTGATTCTTCTTGAAACTGCTAGATGACTGTCAGTCATGCTCATTCATTTGCTTTAAAGCTGAACACTTGGTTAAAGTGGTTGTAAACCTCAGACATGAAATATGAGCAAAGCATATCCCTCTATAGTGTGTACTTGTCTCAATCCAGAGCACTGAGTGTCATTGTTGTCTTCTGCCTTCTTCCTCTGCTATCTGCATAAGTCAATTCTGACAGGTTTTCCTGACACCTAGAGATAAAAAGGTGGCAGGGGCGGGAGCTCCAGCACATAACCTGTGATTGAAAGCCTCAGCTCTGTTCCTGTGTGCTGCACAGGGAGGGCTCCCCTCCAATCTCACCAAGCTCTGCAGAGTGTTTATATCCACTCCCCCCCCCCCCCTTGCTTTTCAAAGTTGAGAGATCCTGTGCAAATTCTGGACTTTTAATGGATGCACAGATGACTGCAGATAAACAGGTACAACTTATGTAGAAGAATTTGTTTAATCTCTGTGCATCACCTGAGGCCAGTCACTTCACTGGGTATATGTAATAGTTTACAATCACTTTAAGCAAATGTTGTCTTCTTTCCACCCCCCCTCCTGTAGTTTTCTGTTGGCAACCCATAGTGGATGGAGCCTGCTGGGTCTCTCCCACAGCTCTGCTTCCTGCACAGGCGATGTGCAGCACACTGATGATGTCACTGCTACATTCACACGCTAATAACTGTGGATTTGTATCCTTTGTGGCCATTGTGGAATACGTTTTGCTGAAAATTCTTGTGGCCAGACTTCAGCTTTAAAGTGATATTAAAGCCATTTTTGTTTTTGATAAAGGAGATGCTAATAACAGAACTTAATAAAAATGAAATAAATCAGCGCGAAATGGTGAGAGAATATGTACTAAAGCTGCTGAACACTAGGGTCAAAAAACAAATCCCTCAAAACAGTATAATATCAAATAGTGCAGCGCTAAAATTAAAATACAATGTATAAAATATAAATGCAGTCCATAAAGGAGATATAATGTCTTCATGTGCAAACGAACACCCATAGGAAGAGAAGTGGTTCAGGCAGCCTGAACCACTTCTCTTCCTACGGGTGTTCGTTTGCACATGAAGACATTATATCTCCTTTATGGACTGCATTTATATTTTATACATTGTATTTTAATTTTTGCGCTGCACTATTTGATATTATAATAACAGAACTTGCATGCACTTGCTGCTTTTTTTTTTTCTCTGAGTTTCTTTCTTAAACTTTCTCCCGGCCGCGCTGCCAAACTCCTATTATTTTGGTTCCCCTTGTGCCTGCCAGGACCTATAATGTCCCACAATAGGCTCCTCCTCTATGTGCACGCTCCTGTTTGGAACTTCAGTTTACATGCAGCTGCACACACAAGTAGAGCAAAAGGACCAAAGCCACGCCTCTTTTCCTCCTCCTGTAGTGGAAATGTAAAATTTTTAAAATAAAAAAAAAAAGCAAAAGGTATAAAAGTTCTGTTATTAGCATCTTTTATATCAAATAAAGTGTTGACTGTAATATCACTTTTAATGCTTTTCTTTTTTTATTTGGTACTGAAATAGATTTTCTGAATAGCATTGTAAAATGAATGCAAAATCTTTTTTTTTTTTTTAATTTATTTTTTTTTTAATTCATGTCAAAATTCTGTGTGTATTTTTGCTATTAAGTCCTTTTGGAATTATGTTTCAGTTACCTAAATGACCACTAGATGGCGGAGTGAGACTTTTTTTTTTTTTCTGTTGTCACTGTAGGATTTAAAGAAGTATGGCTCAGCTGGACAGTCTATTTACCAAGCCTGCTTCCCCCCCTGTTTCCATAGCACAGGTTTATATGCTCACTAATATTTCCTTGTAGAAGACCCCTTCCTGTGCCCTTTAGTAAGCGTTCCTCCATGGCTTCTAAATGTTTTCCTGGTCTGCTTCATCTCCATTGTTATCAGATCTTAGGTAGGAATTTTTGGGGTCACCCTGGACAACGGTGAACAACACAGACAATCAACTATGTAGCAGCGAAGTTGCTGACTGTTGTGGAAAACACACACTTCATTCACCCTCTCCTTGTTTTTCCTGTTTATGTTTTTCATCAGATCCTGAAGATTTTTGTGGACAACCTCTTTGCCATCACCCTCCTCAAACAGACCACATCTGTGCGATGTCTGGACATGAGCGCCACTCGCAACAAGCTTGCTGTAGTGGATGAAAACAACACGTGTCTGGTGTATGACATCACAACAAAAGATCTCTTGTTCCAGGTTAGGAAGAGCATTTTTATGGTTCTGCACTGTAAATCCTTTAACCACTTATTGGCCGGGCCTATTTTTTACACTTGGTGTTTACAAGTTAAAATGTAGTTTGTTTTTTTTTTTTCTAGAAAATCACTTAGAAGCCACAAATATTATATATATATTTTTTCAGACACCTTAGAGAATAAAATAGCGGTCGTTGCAATATTTTGTCACACTGTATTTGTGCAGCGTTCTTACAAATGCAATTTTTTTGGGAAAAAATACACTTATTTAAATTTAAAAAATAAGAAAACAGTAAAGTTAGCCCAATTTTTTTCATATTGTGAAAGATAATGTTACGCTAAGTAAATAGATACCCAACATGTCACGCTTCAAAATTGCTTGTGGAATGGCAACACACTTTGACACTTAAAAAAATCTCCATAGGCGACGTTTAAAAATGTCTACAGGTTACCAGTTTTGAGTTACAGAGGAGGTCTTTTGCTTGAATTATTGCTCTTGCTCTAACGATCGCATGTGTGGTTTGAACACAGTTTACATATGTGGGCGCAACTTGCCTATGCGTTCGATTCTGCCTGAGAGCTTGGCAGGGCACTTTCATTTTTTATTTTATTTTTTCTTATTTATTTTACTTTTTATTTTTTATTTTATTTAAAAAATTTGGATCACTTTTATTCCTATTACAAGGAATGTAAACATCCCTTGTAATAGAAAAAAAGTATGACAGGACCTCAGATCTCATATTTACACTTTAAATGCAATAAAAAAAAATAAAAAATGTTTTTTCTTTTTAATAAAAATTACATCGCTTCCATCATCCAATGGTATGGAGTCGAGTGGGGGCCACCATTCCCTCACTCGACTTCCAGCTTCAGAGGGAAAAGGACCGGATCGTCTCCACTGCTACTGATGGCTCCAGTAAGCGGCGGAGATGAGGGGGATGGGCATCTCTCCCGCCGCGGATAAAAGTGATCCCGTGGCGAATCAGCCGCAGAGACCACTTTTATCTGAAAGCAGACCACCTGCAGTTTTTAAAAATACCGGGGTTATGGCAGCTATCTGCTGCCATAACAACGATATCCAATGTCAAAATACTGACGTAGAGCGACGGCGGGCGGTTCGGAAGTGTTTAAAGGATAAGTTCACCTTTTATAAAAAAAAAAACGGATAAAAAAAATGTGCATTTATTATGGTGTGTTTTTTTTTTTTTTTTTTCTTTTGGAGCCTCTAAAGCATTGCACCAGTGATCAGAAGATTGCTGGTTCCATGCAGGTCTCCTTCAGATCTGTCAGTATATCTGTGTACCTGTACATTCCATATAGGAAGGCAGATACCCTCACAGGGAGAAATTGATGAACTACCATGGTGCTACACAGCGACGTGGTAGTTTAATTGAGAACTACAAGCCGACACCCGCAAAGGATGTCAAGGCTTGTAGCTCATTCACACATAGAGCTGTGTGAATGAATGACGCGGCCATGTGGGCGGAGTCACGCACAGTCGCACTGATTCTAGAAATGACAGCTAGTATGGGAAACTTTTACCGTATTGCTGCCACGGGGGGTGGGGCGGGGTAGCAGGCTGCAGCATTGGGAACATGATGTTATATGTTCCACCCTAAAAATGGGTGGAACATGTAACATATTGCCAAAAGTGAACTTATCCTTTAACATACAGAAGTAAAATGTATGTATGGGTTTATTTTGCCCTGGCATTGTGTAGCAAAATAAACCTGGTATACTCACCTGCTCTGTGTAATGGTTTTGAACAGGGCATCCCCCGATCCTCCTCTACTGGGGTCCCCTGCCAGTGCGCTCGGTTCCTCCTCTTCTCCATGTGCCTTCATAAGAAGCCCCTTCATGCAGGTTCACTCCGGAGCCCTGCGATCTGTCTATTTTCATATATTTTAAGAGGACCTTTACCTTTCTGGAAAATCAGCTAAACATACAAAATAATACCAAATAAAAACAAAATACTGTGCTGACACCCTAAAATATATGCAGCAGCCAGCACAGCAAGAGACAAATTTGAACAGATAATTTATAAAGATATGTGCAACGCTAATGTGAAAAGGTCTCTGTATTACTACAGGACAATATAAGTGACAATAAAAACAATATACCAAAGGGGGACTCCTATTTCTAAGGTGACATGAATGAACGTCTCATTGTTGAATAAACATTAACCATGTAAAAAAATGTGCCAAAAATGAATGTGTCCATATAAAAATTATGATAATTTAATAGTGACAAATAAAACAGTCCACAGAGTGAAAAATAAGTGTTGAAGTTGATCAAGACAAGGAGGTTTAGTCCTTATGGCATCAGTAAATCTCAGGACTCACGTGAACATAGAAGACAGCCACCACCAACTTTGAGAAGGCTTACCGGAACTTATGGGACTCAGTAAGGCGTATGCCCAATGAGTCGCCAAGGCTTGTGGTGTATAAACACCAATGGGGTGGAACCTCTACGCCTCTAACTTTTGGCCAGAATGGGAGATGATCCCCCTCTGTCCCTCGGATGGCTTGAAGTGATAATAACCGGAATATATCTGGTAGTCTCAAACAATGGGTGGACCAAGTCTTCCCCGTACACTCACACGGTATAACCAAAAAGGAAACGAATGCTCCATATAGTGTAAAACCGTAGGTGTAAAAAAGGAATTTTTTTAAAAAGTAGGAACACTCACATTTTAGATAAATATAAAAGAGCTTGTAGGAGTACTCAAAATAGCAGTATGTTTAACGCAATGGCATCAGCAAGGCTCGTCCCGACGTGTTTCGTCTAAAAAGACATCATCTGGGGTCAAAATAATACAGCTTAGTAGCAAGGACCTGATGCTTATTTAATATAAGCATTTATTTAGCACCAGCAATTTACATCGCTCTTTACATGCTGTTAATTTGCCTCAGTCGCTGATCTCAAGGAGCTTACCATCTCATGTCCCTATCTCATATGTATACATAGGCATACATACTGGGGCCAATTAACCTTCTACCACGTCTTTGGAGTGTGAGAGAAAACAGGAGCACCTGGAGGGAAACCCACACAAGAACAGGGAGAATTCCATGCAGAGAATCTCCTGGTCGCAGTTAAACTGAGGACTCCAATGCTGCCCCAGACAGAAGTGTTAGCCACTAAGCCACTGTGCTGTACATTTCAATGATTGATATTGTTAGGCCTTCATTTTTATTTTTTTCTTCCATTTTCCTTTTAGGAGCCCAATGCCAACAGTGTAGCCTGGAATACACAGTGTGAGGACATGCTCTGCTTTTCAGGTGGAGGATACCTGAATATTAAAGCCAGCAACTTCCCCGTTCACCAACAGAAACTGCAGGGCTTTGTCGTAGGCTACAACGGATCAAAGATCTTCTGCCTGCACATCTACTCCATGTCTGCTGTAGATGTGCCGCAAGTAAGTTACAGACTTTCTACTGCCTCGGTTTTCTTTTATGCAGGTCATATGCTGTGTATGTGGTTTTTTTTTTTCCACAGGGTATAGTAGATGTCTAAAGAGAAGAGGGACAAAAGGACACCTTTCATCTTCTGTTCCATAACATTACAGAAGCATGTGCAAAAACATACAAGTACACTTTAACGCAGTAATAACTCCTGGTGACAAACAAATATTTTGATAATGGTTCAGTGATGACCTATGCCCACATCATGTGTGTATATATATATATATATATATATATATATAATATATATATATATATATATATATATCATGCCTAAAGTCAAAAATTCATTGTAGCGAGGGACTTTCTAGTGTGTGTGTGTGTGTGTGTGTGTGTGTGTGTGTGTAATAATAATTATATATATATAATATACATGCATGCACACATATATACAGACACACACATTATATTACCAAAAGTATTGGGACACCAGTCAAGTTCCTCCCCCCAAACTCTCTCATCCATGTCTTATGTGTCCGCTGCAACCTGCCGGCTTCGGATCTGCTAAAAATGAACGAATGGGGGATACATTCGCCATCAGATCGGATGACAGTCAGATGGAAACGGACAGGTAGTCTGTTTCCATCTGACCACCCCATAGAGAACAGCGGGCTGTGTCTGTGTTCACTCTGCATAGCAGAGTGGACACAGAGCTGTCATCCGCCTGCTCAGCAGGGATCAGTGCAGAGTCCCCCCGCTGAGCAGGTGGATCCTCTTAACTGATTCCGCTCCATCTGAAAGAGGCCCAATTGAACAAGCTAGTTCCTGCACAGATGTCTATTGAAATCGCCCCCAAATTCACCAAAAGTAGTGCAGAAACTACTTTTGGGAATAGGTGCGGCGTCACAAAGTCAAAGCCGCACTGATCGAGATGGTGCCATTGCCAGCAATAGTCTCCGATTTGGCATGCAATTTGACATGTTAAATCGCATGTCAAATAGGCCCGATGTGAATGTAGGCTTAGCGTCTGCTTTAAATAAGATTTTTCTGTTTTTATATACCAGTATGGTAGTATAAAGAGCGGGGGCGGGGGAATATTGTTTATTACAACCACCCTATTAGATTGTAAGCTCTTCTGAGCAGGGCCCTCTTAATCCTCTTGTATTTTATTGTATTATAACTGTATTGAAAAAAGAAAAATACTGCGCTGTGAAGCTGCAACCTAGCAGCCGGCACAGCTGTAGACAAAAAGCATAAATGTAAATATGTAGAAAGTGCAGCGCTAGTGTTGCAAAAACCAATGAGATTAAAAACATGATATTTGACATAAACATATTGGGGTGATAAAGACTCAAACGGTGAAACAATGTGAATCCACCAAAAAGAAAAAAATTAAATTAAATGAAATGTCACCGTGCTAGTGTGTTGATTGCACCGCAATCAAAGTCCAAAACATAAAATTGCAAATAAAGTCCAAATGAATGTATGATCCAGCAAACATATATGGAAATCCAACCACCGGTGTGAGCCTTGAAAATAGTCAAAAGCACCACCACCATAGATAGGAGGAGGCTTACCTTTTAGGTTTTTTTAACCTAACAAGCTTTCCAGACTTGGGTGGTATATGCCTCGCCAAGGCACTACTATCTGGTAAGCCTCCTCCTATCTATGGTGGTGGTGCTTTTGACTATTTTCCCACTTCAAGGGTCACACCGGTGGTTGGATTTCCATATATGTTTGCTGGATCATACATTCATTTGGACTTCATTTGCAATTTTATGTTTTGGACTTTGCGGTGCAATCAACACACTAGCACAGTGACATTTCATTAAATTAAATTTTTTTTTCTTTTGGTGGATTCACATCGTTTCACCGTTTTGAGTCTTTATCACCCCGATATGTTTATGTCAAATATCACGTTTTTAATCTCATTGGTTTTTGCAACACTAGCGCTGCACTTTTTACATATTTATTATAACTGTATTGTCTCCTTTTTATATTGTAAATCGCTGCGTAAACTTTTGGCGCTATATAAATCCTGTATAACAATAATAATAATACTCTTTATTTCCTCCCGCTGAAGGGGAGAAGTTTAATCACAGATCAATATTCTTCTCACTGTCTTCCCCCAAATCTCTCTTCTCCCCGCAGTCCGCTCCAATGTATCAGTACCTGGAGAGGAAGATGTTCCGAGAAGCTTACCAGATTGCCTGCCTCGGGGTCACTGACCTGGACTGGAAGGAGCTGGCGATGGAGGCGTTAGAGGGGCTGGATTTTGAGACGGCTAAAAAGGTGACAATGTGTTTCCTGTTTTCACGGGATGCAGAGCGGCTTTGCCTTGGTGTGATCTCTCTGTTTACTGTCCATTCCCCAGTGGAGGGTCCCAGCACTTCCTGTCATTCACAGGGTCATCCTGCCTGGGGCTGGAGTGTAAAACTGCTGACACCATCTGACACCGACAGCCATTCACTGCTAGCGCATTACAAAGTCATTTTTGTCTTTTAAAGTGTGTAAAACCTTGTAGTGAAAGTTTGTTGGTGGATCCCCCTGTCTCTACTAACTCTTTTTACACATTTCCTTTTGTTCATGTTATTTTCATAATTCGGGGGAAATACGTGTTGATCCTGCCATTTTACCTCCTCTTCCTTTTTGAGCTTTCTGGCCATGCTAAGCATTGAAGCAGATCTATGCTGGCCAGTTTTCATCCCTCTGCTCCTACTCAAGGCTACAGAGTGCCGTATTATAGCACGGCATGCTTGCAGTCAGCTTGGCCCCACCCCCTGCCCAGCCCCTGCCCAGCCCTTCTCGGTTTGATTGACAGGAGCCTCATTGTCACAACAGCAGCTGCAACCTGTGATTGTGACCATGTCCCCCTGCATTTAGAAAAAGGGTGAGGAAGAAAGCCCATGTGATCACATGACCACTGACCATTTTTTGGTAAATGGCAGTCGTTTTTTAAAACTATTGCTTAGTGTTTGGCACACCGCAATGCTTATTCTGTGTAGAAATTATTTTAGCTATTTCAGGATATGCAGCAACTATTCAATGTAGAGCTGCTGCCTCTTGAAAGGCGTATAGGAGAGGCAGTGGATGCTACCACTGTGTGGTCTCCTTGCCTCATTTATGCCACTGGCAAAAGTGACATTTATTTTATTTTTTTTCCACGGCTCGTTTTATGTTATCAGTGAGCCGAGCAAAGTGATTGTAAACCTCAAAAATGAAATACGAACAAAGCATATCCCTCTATAGTGTGCACTTGTCTCACTCCAAAGCAGGGACGTGCGGTGAGGTCAGTGGCTGGTGAGGCGTTGGCTAGTATCAAGTATCAGCGCTATATACACACAGGTTACATACGCCGCGATCGTTAGAGCGAGAGCAATAATTCTACTACTAGACCTCCTCTGTAACTCTAAACATGTAACCTGTAAAAAAAAAAAAAAAAAAAATGTAAAAGCGTCTCCTATGGAGATTTATAAGTACTGAAGTTTGGCGTCATTCCACAAGTGTGCGCAATTTTAACCACTTAAGGACCAGGCCTATTTTTCAAACTTGTTGTTTACAAGTTAAAATCCTTTTTTTTTTTTTTTTTTTTTTTTTTTTTTTTTTGCTGGAAAATTGCATATATTGCATTATATATTTTTTTTTCTAACACACTGGAGAAAGAAATGGCGGTTGTTGCAATACATACTGTCACACCGTATTTGCGCAGAGGTCTTGCAAGCGCAATTTTTTTTTTTTTGGAAAAACTATACTTTTTTGAATTAAAAAATAAGACAACAGTAAAGTTAGCCCAATATTTTTTTATATTGTGAAAGATGATGTTACACCGAGTAAATTGATACCCAACATGTCACGCTTAAAAACTGCGGATGCTCGTGGAATGGCGACAAACTTTTACCCTTCAAATTCTCCATAGGCGACGTTTAAAAAATTCTACAGGTTGCATGTTTTGAGTTACAGAGGAGATCTAGGGCTAGAATTATTGCTCTCGCTCTAACGCTCGGGGCAATACCTCACATGTGTGATTTGAACATCGTTTTCATATGTGGGCGCTGCTCACATATGCGTTTGCTTCTGCACACGAGCTCGGCGGGATAGGGCATGTTAAACATTTAAAAAAAAAATGTATTTTTTATTTTTACACTGTTTTAAAAAAAAAAAAAAATGGGTCCCTTTTATTCCTATGTAAACATCCCTTGTAATAGTAAAAAAAGCATGATAGGACCTCTTAAATATGAGATCTGGGGGTCAAAAAGACCTCAGATCTCATATTTACACTAAAATGCAATAAAAAAATTGAAATAAAAAAATTGTTGTTTGAAAAAATAAAAAATGTCCCTTTTTAAGAGCTGTGGGCGGAAGTGACGTTTTGACGTCGCTTCTGCCCTGCAATGGCGGAGGGGCCTCTCCTGCCAACGATAAAAGTGATCTTGTGGCGAACCCGCCGCTGAGACCACTTTTATCTGAAAGCGGACCACCCACTGAAGAAGTGGATACCGGGGTTATGGCAGCTAGCTGCTGGCATAACAACGATATTCCACTTCAAAGAGTCACCATATAATGACGGTGGGCGGTCCGTAAGTGGTTAAAGTGTGACATGTTAGGTATCTATTTACTCTGCGTAACATCATATTTCACATTATACAAAAAAAATCGGGATAACATTAGTGTCCCCCCCCCCCCCCCCCCCAAAAAAAAAAAAAAAAAAAACCCGTTTAAAAAAAAATTGCTGCGCAAATACCGTGTGACAAAAAAAGTTGCAACGACCACCATTTTATTCCATAGGGTGTCTGCTAAAACAATATATACAATATATATAATATTTGGGGGTTCTGAGTAATTTTCTAGCAAAAACATTAGGATTTTTACATGTAGGAGAGATGTGTCAGAATTGGCCTGGGTGGCAAGGGATTAATTACCATAAGTAATATACAAATAATAATTATTATATATTGTTTTTAGGGTAATTTATTATATTTTCAAAATCTATACTCAAGCAGGTGGCTTAACGGACAAATTACTGAATTTTGAAGTTATAGCCCCATATCTCTGGAACCATAGGTCGTGGGGTAGCACTTAGGCTACATACCCCCCCAAATTTGGGGTCTCTATGACCCCAGGTCGCCGAGCTACGACCCTCAAAGCTCGATTTTTATTTTTTTTTATTTTTTTTCTTCTTACCTGCCTCCCCTGACTGCACGTCCCTGCTCCAGAGCATGAAGTATAATATTTTTAAGCAAAAAATATGAGATAGGACTATAAATACCCCTCCAATGGACACATTTACACACAAAGTCTGCAGCCCTGGCCAAAAGTTTTTTTTTTCGAGAAATGACACAAATATTAATTTTCGCAAAGTCTGCTGCTTCAGTGTTTTTAGATCTTTTTGTCAGATGTTACTATGATTTACTGAAGTATAATTACAATCATTTCATAAGTGTCAAAGGCTTTTATTGATAATTACATGAAGTTTATACAAAGAGTCAATATTTGCAGTGTTGACCCTTCTTTTTCAAGACCTCTGCAATAATCCCTGGCATGCTGTCAACTTCTGGGTCAGCCACATGCTGACTGATGGCAGCCCTCCATTCTTGCATAATCAATGCTTGGAATTTGTCAAAATTTAAAGGTTTTTTTTCTTTTTTGGTTCGCCGGTCTCTTGAGGATTGACCACAAGTTCTCAATGGGATTAGGGTCTGAGGAGTTTCCTGGCCATGGACCCAAAATGTCGATGTTTTGTTCCCCAAGCCACTTAGTTATCATATTTTCCTTATGGCAAGGTGCTCCATCATGCTGGAAAAGGCATTGTTCCTCACCAAACTGTCCTTGGATGGTTGGGAGAAGTTACTCTCAGAGGATGTATTTGTACCATTGTTTATTCATGGATGTGTTCTTAGACAAAATTGTGAGTGAGCCAATTCCTTTGGTTGAGAAGCAACCCCACACATGAATGGTCTCAGGATGCTTTCTGTTAGCATGACACAGGACTGATGGTAGCGCTCACCTTTTCTTCTCCAGACAAGGTTTTTTCTGGATGCCTCAAACAATCGGAAAAATGATTCATCAGAGAAAATGACTTTCCCCCAGTCCTCGCCAGTCCAATCCCTGTACCTTTTGCAGAATATCAGTCTGTCCCTGATGGTTTTCCTGGAGAGAAGTGGCTTCTTTGCTGCCTATCTTGACACCAGGCCATCCTCCAAAAGTCTTCTCCTCACTATGCGTGTAGATGTCCTCACATCTCCCTGCTGCCATTCCTGAGCAAGCTCTGCACTGGTGGTGCCCCCGATCCCGCAGCTGAATCAACTGGAAGAGACGGTCCTGGCGCTTGCTGGACTTTCTTGGGCTCCCTATAGCCTTCTTCACAAATGAAGTGAAATGTTTTTTTTGGTGTTAAGTTAATTTTCATGGCAAAGAAGGACTTTGCAATTTAATTGCAATTCATCTGATCATTCTTCATAACACTCTGAAGTATATGCAAATGGCCTCATAAAAACTGAGGCAGCAAACTTTGTGAAAAATAGGATTTTTTAAAACAGCTTACCTGTAAAATCCTTTTCTTTCGAAGGACATCACGGTACACAGAGCCTCAGTAATTACTGATGGGTTATATAGGGTATCACTGGTGATTGGACACTGGCACACCCTATCAGGAAGTTCAACCCCCTATATAATCCCTCCCCCTTGCAGGGATACCTCAGTTTTGTAGCCAAGCAATATAGTGTATTAGAAGAGGGGCGGGACCTCTGTGTCCCGTGATGTCCTTCAAAAGAAAAGGATTTTACAGGTAAGCTGTTTTAAAAAATCCTATTTTCTTTCTCGAACATCACGGGACACAGAGCCTCAGTAATTACTGATGGGATGTCCCAGAGCAATGCTACCTGAGGGGGGGGAACCACGACCAAGTAGGGTGCAATCAGACCTGAGGACCCTGTACCGCTGCCTGCAGCACACTACGCCCAAAGGCGATATCCTCATGCCTTCTCACATCCACCTGATAGAATCTGGTGAATGTATGGACTGAAGACCAGGTTGCAGCCTTGCAGATTTGAGCCATAGAGGCCTGGTGATGCACTGCCCAAGAAGCACCAATAGCCCTTGTGGAATGTGCCCTGATCTGAAACGGAGGAATCTTCTGTTTCAAACCGTAAGCTTGAATGATCAACTGTCGAATACATTTAGAAATGGTAGCTTTTGACGCTGCCTGTCCTCTGTTGGGACCCTCTGGCAGCACAAACAAAACATCCGTCCTGCGGATCTGAGCAGTTGCCCCTAGATAGGCCTTAACTGCTCTTACTACATCCAACGAATGTAGAGAACTCTCTTCCGGAGAACTGGGATCTGGAAAAAAGGAAGGTAGAACAATGTCTTGGTTTAAATGAAAATCAGAAACCACCTTCGGTAAAAAACTAGGATGAGGGCGTAGTACCACTCTATCCTTGTGTATAATCAAATAAGGCTCCTTACAGGAAAGAGCTGCTAATTCTGATACTCTTCTAGCAGAAGAGATGGCCACCAGAAAAATTAATTTCCTTGTCAACAAGACCAAAGGAATCTGACTTATTGGTTCAAAAGGCTGTTTCTGTAACACAGCCAGGACCAAGTTCAAGTCCCAGGGGTTTAGGGGCGCTTTAACCAGAGGATTAAGACGCATCACCCCCTGCATAAAGTTTCGGACCAAAGAATGCGAAGCAAGTGGCCGCTGAAATAATACTGATAAAGCAGAGACCTGGCCCTTGATGGTACTCAAGGCCAGCTTCATCTCTAATCCTAATTGTAGAAAATCAAGGATTCTACCTATGACATATTTCCTGGGATGCCAACCTCTGGATTCACACCAGGTTATATAAGCTTTCCAGACTCTATGATAAATCATCCTGGAAGCTGGCTTCCTTGCATTAATCAAGGTAGATATGACAGGACCTGACAGCCCACGACTCTTCAGAACGTGGGTCTCAATAGCCAAACCGTCAAATTTAGCGTTTGTAAGGCAGGATGGAACACTGGACCTTGAGATAACAGGTCTGGGCGTTCCGGTAGTGTCCACGGGGAACCTACTGTCATCCTTACTATTTCTGCATACCAAGTCCTTCTGGGCCAAGCGGGGGCCACCAGAAGTACCGACTTCCTTTCCTGCCTGATCCTGCGAAGGAGTCGTGGTAGTAGCAGAATAGGCGGGAATGCGTAAATCAGTGAGAACCGATGCCACTGAATCACCAACGCATCCGTCCTGCATGCAAGAGGATCTTTTGTCCTTGCCACAAATCTGTCTATCTTTTTGTTGAATCGGGATGCAAAGAGATCTACATCTGGAACCCCCCATCCTTGGCATATGGCCCAAAAGACGTCGGGATGCAGAGACCATTCCCCTGGAAGTAACTGCTGGCGACTTAGATAGTCCGCCTGCCAATTCTCTATTCCCGGGATGAAAACTGCCGATATGCATGGCACATGCATCTCTGCCCAGACTAAGATCTGGTTCACCTCTTTTTGAGCAGCTCGGCTCCGGGTGCCTCCCTGATGATTGACATAAGCCACTGCTGTGGCATTGTCGGACTGGATCTTGACCGGACAACCCTGTAGCCTGATAGTCCAGGCCTTTAGAGCTAGATGTATCGCCCGGATCTCCAGAATGTTGATGGGTAAGGTCCTCTCTGTCTTGGATCATACCCCTTGGACCGCAGCCTGTTCCAGAACTGCTCCCCAACCTGACAGACTGGCATCTGTTGTTACCACCGTCCAGGTAACCGGTAGAAAGGATTTCCCCTTCTGCAGGTTTTCGGGTATGAGCCACCAATTGTGGCTCTGACGCACCGCATGCGACAGGTGCATCGGAAAGTCTAATGCCTGAACTTTCCTGTTCCAGGTCGACAGAATACTGTGTTGCAGCATTCTTGAGTGAAACTGAGCATAGGGAACTGCTTCGAATGAAGACACCATCTTCCCTAGTAGCCTCATACAAAGGCGGACTGAGGGACCCTTCTTGGTCCTTACTGTCAGAATCAGCTCTCTCAAAGCAGTGATCTTTGCCTGGGGTAGAAATATTTTCTCCTGGCTTGTATCTATAATCATACTCCAGTCTTCTTACTGGTTTTAGGAAAGACTTTTCTAAGTTGAGGATCCAACCCAGGTGTTCTAGATACCTGACTGTGGTCCTCAAGTTTCCATTCAAAGAGGCTACCGACCGGTCTATCAAGAGCAGGTCGTCTAGGTATGCTATCACAGCTATACCCTGAGCCCTTAATCTGACCAGAGGAGGAGCCAAGATCTTTGTGAACACTCGAGGTGCAGTGGCTATCCCGAAAGGCAGAGCCACAAACTGGAAATGGCGCCCTCCTACCTCGAAGCGCAGAATCTTCTGATGAGCAGGAAAAATGGGCACATGCAGATATGCATCTCTGATGTCTATTGATGCCAGAAATTCTCCTCCCTGCAGGGTGGGAACTACTGTTCGAATTGATTCCATGCGGAAGGATTGAATCCTTAGGAATCGGTTCAGATCCCTTAAGTCCAGAATGGGCCTGACATCCCCATTTGGCTTTTGGACCGTAAAAAGGTTGGAATAGAAGCCCAATCCCTGGTCCTTTGCGGGAACTATCATAATGACCTCCTGCGACAAAAGTCGCTCTAACGCTAGAAGGAGCGACTGCTTTTTCTCTGGGTCTCTGGGAACACTTGATCTGAGGAACCGAGGAGAGGGGAATTCCTGAAACTCCAGCTTGTACCCTAAGGTTACTGTGGAGATTACCCATCTGTCCTGGAAGTCCTCCTGCCAGAGCTCTGAGAACTGTCGCAGTCTTCCCCCCACTCGAGTGAGCGGGGGCGCCCCCTCATGCAGAGGTCTTAGTGTTTTGCCTAGTAGGCTTCTTTCCCCAGGACTTCTTTTGTCCCTGGGGTTGACTCTTGTCTCTGGACCCCGATGGAGGCGGCCGTCGAGACTGCCTGGAGGCTGAAGCCCCCGGCGCTGGGGAAAGAGACCGTTTGAAAGAGGGACGCTTACTCTTCTTCTTGACAGGTAAGAGAGTGCTTTTCCCACAAGAGATTCTCTTGATATAGTTATCCAAGTCCTCTCCAAACAACCTTGCACCACGAAATGGAAACCCAGCCAGTAGCTTCTTACATGGTGCTTCGGCTGACCAATTTTTCAACCATAGGATTCTACGTATATATGCACCAACCCCAGTGAAAGACGGGAGGTTTGCACGATAGAATCTCTAATGGCGTCAACCACAAAGCATAAGGCCGCTGGAAGGTTAGCAAACCCCTGGGCCTGCTGTTCAGGTAATACTTTGATGACCTGCTTAACATGGTCTCTTAAGTATTGACAGACTCCAATCGCTGCTACTGCAGGTTGGGCCACTGATCCTGCTAAGGAGAAAACATCCTTCAATAGGGATTCCATCCTTTTATCTACAGGATCCCTGAGCATCTGAGCATTGTCTACAGGACAAGTCAGGCTATTATTATTACATTTAATAAACTTTTCTTCCATCGGATAAAGTGTTGAAAACTTTCTCGGCGGAAAAAAACGTTTGGGTGATCCCACTCAGAATAAATGAGCTTTTCAAGTAAAGTATGAGCTGCTTGGAAAGGTTTCAGTGACCCCAAAGCAGAAGAGGATTCTTTAGCAGTTTCAGGTATGGGCAACTTAAATGTGGAGCGGACCAATCCAGTAAGGATCTGCACTAAGACTTTCTCCTCTTGGGAAGTCGCAGAGAGTCCCTCTCCACCTGATTCCTCCGAAGAGGAATCATCCGTCCCATCCCGATCCTCTGAAAGGGATTCATCTCCTTTATCCCAGAGCTCCTCTGTCTGAGGGTCTTGGGGAACAGAGGAAAGCCTAGTGCGTTTTCTTCCACTGAGTGAAGACGTAATCACGGCCATTAATCTTTCCTCTAGACCATTAATGGTTGAGGAAAAAACCTCTTGTGTAATATATACAGGAGCTGAAGTGCAGGAAGCAGGTGTAGCCCCTGACCCCGATGGCTCTCCCTGGCTAGCCGTCCCTGGCCCATCTTTAGGGGGGGAGGATGCTGCCGACAGGGGGCCCTCAGAACCTGAACGAGATCCCCTAGTGTCTCTGGTTCCTGGGGTGCTTGAACCTCTTCTACCCATAGTGCAAAGCAACAAGGTGTGAGGTATACAAATGAACACTGCCTGCTGAGCGATGTAGTCTGGCTAAAAGCCTTGCTACCCAATGCTCAGTCTGGTGTTACTTCAGTAAATGCTGCCTAGGAGAATGCCTGTGTCCCACCTTACATGCGACCGTCAGCTCTGTGTCTCTCAGAAGGCCTGTGTGCACCTGTACAGAGTGCCTTTAATAGCCTGCAGCTGGCCTGAGTGGGAGTCCTAAGCACCTGTGCTGACGTCCTGCCCCCTCCTCTACCGCCCCCCCCCCTCGAGTTTTGAAAAAAAACGAGCGCTTCCTGCGCTGCCGACTCTCCTGTCATGCTTCCGGAGAAAGGCTGGAGATGGGGGATGGGGGGGGGGGGGAGGGAGAGAGGCTGGTAACAAGATCTGCCTGAACGGCTATCTTCAGAGATGGTGGCCATTAGGCCACAGAGCCCGGGTGGTATAACCACTTTCTAGACCCCTGTGGCCCCTCTCTAGCCTGGGGGGGAACATTCAAACATGAGAAATCCCCCCTTCCATCTTACCTTGCAGCCGGCTTGAGACGCTGGGACATAGACAGCGATGAAAAAACACTGAGACAAACAGTCAGCATGTGCAGGTTTTGTGCTCTTGGCAGCCCCCGGTGGTCACAATAGGCATAGCATGCATTTACCTTAAAGGAGAAAAGCCACTAGAACTCAAAAAATTCTGTGGAATCTCCTCTTACCTTATCCAGCTGCAGGGTGCTGTTTACTCAGACCCAATCTTCACCTCTCACGGTGGGCTCCGTTTGAAAAAACCGTCAGACTGGGGCCCCCTACGAATAGGGGGATCCAACAGTTCTGGGACCGTAAAGGACCTCGCCAGAAATTAGGAAGTTTTAAAGCCATTTTCTGATCTGCGGGGTCCCAGCTCTCTAAAAAGAGAAGCATTACGGGTTAAAACCTCGTTTCTTCGGACACGAGGCCCGGGTACCATTCAATTCGGCCATAAAAAGACACTTTGAATGGATCCGGTTCGCCTGGCTTTCCCCAGTATAGGATCTTAGGATATTCCCTTTGGAGCTCAGCACAGGACATCTTTACACGTCCATCACCTAAGACACTGGCGTAAAAACTGAGGTATCCCTGCAAGGGGGAGGGGATTATATAGGGGGTTGAACTTCCTGATAGGGTGTGCCAGTGTCCAATCACCAGTGATACCTATATAACCTATCAGTAATTACTGTGGCTCTGTGTCCCGTGATGTTCGAGAAAGAAAATAATATTGTGTGTGTCATTCTCAAAACTTTTGGTCACGGCTGTACATGTCTTTATTACATTCATTTAAAAATTCATCATTTTAAAAAAACGTTAATATTTCAAAGGACGCAAACTCTACCCCTTGTCTTCCACCTATGGAAGCAAAGGAATTGTGGCATGAAAATCCTTTTGAAATCATAACATGTAGGTTGACTCACTTTGCAGGAAACCCTGCTTCATCAGATCTCACATGTAAATACAACTGGACACTTAATTAAACTCAACCCTGCTTGAATAAACACCTTGGGTTGGTAAATAGGTGAGGGAAGTTAGTACAGGCAAAGTCACGCCGACCCGTGGGAAGACCACCAAGACTGGAGGACATCACAGACTCAAAAGGTGAGAGATATTCATGTTTTATATAAATGGTCCAAGCCTTATATCCAGTATGCCACAAGATCCAAGAAATGGCGTCCAAATACTTGGATCTTGGGGCACACTGGATCTTTTCTTGGATACATGTGACTGTCAACTCCCTCTTTATCTTTCTTGGAATGTTAGTCGATGATTAAAAGGCTTGGACCATCTATATACAACATGAAAATCTTTCTCTTTTGAGTCTGTGATATCTCCCATCTTGGTGTCCTCCATCGATATTTTTATTAATGATTTTAGTACCATTCCCACGCACATATTACTTTGGATAAGTGCTATTTCTGTCTGCTGCCTCATTTCACTGATATCTGCGAGAGTCACTTCTGGCAAGTTTTCCTGACACCAAGAGGAAAAAAAAGTGGCATTGGAGGGAGTTCTAGCACACAGCCAGTGTTTGACAGCTGTTCTTGTGGGCTGTGTGAAGGGGTGTGTGTCCCTTTTCCCCAATCGGCTCTCAGAGCTCTCCTCACTGAGCTTTGCAGAGTGTAAGCTTTATAAATCCTGCACTTTGAAGGGATGTTGAGGAGAGAGGGCTGCAAATAAACAGGTACAACTTATGTAGGATGATTTGTTTCATCTCTGTGTATCACCTGATGCCAATCACTTCACTGGGTATATAAGGGTTTACAACCACTTTAAAATCTTCTACAAGAAATTTCAACAATTTACCAAGGAAAGAAATTGGAACTGGCAAAGTCCTTATGCAGCCAATACCAACGACTTCCTCAAATTGGCTTTAGATGTAGATTTGAACTATAACACTAGTTCGGGTAATCGGCAGTCTCCGCTCTAACAAGGACTTGGTGGGCTGTCAGTTCCAGAAAACACACAGTAGCTTCATAAAGGTCTTGCTGCATTCTTTTCCAGAGGTCTACAAATGTCTAATCTTTTTCCTTT
>NC_133330.1:22384782-22414944 GCF_042186555.1 Aquarana catesbeiana | reverse complement strand
AATGTATGGAGTAACCAGTAGGTGTCACCAGTGTATACACAGTAGCAGAATCGAGGAGCCCTACAATGTGGGGAGTACTTGTAAAAGTTTTTTTTCTTGTTTAACAGTTTTCTTTTCATATGAAGTGTTGTTCTGACAGTTTGCTTGTTTATAAAGCTACTGTGTATCGATTTTTCATACTTTATCTCCATATTTCAACGAAAGTGTCCATTGAAGCGGTATTAAAAATGTAATCGTTTTGCCATTATTTTAAGTGATCACCAAAAAAAGGGCGTCTTCTTGACCCTTTTTTTTTTACCAAATAAAATAAACAGTTGCATACAATACTGCGTTTCTTAACCTAAACTTTGTTTAGGAATCTATCCCTAAGTTCATAGAATAGAAATACAATCCACAAGGGGAGGGGACTGGGGGGATTGAATTACGCCTTTGCAATACTAAGCACCAGAAAATTAGATGAAAAATAGACAAAATGTGTTAAAAATAGAAAAAAAAAAGTTATTCCCCCACTTAGGTGTCTAAGGAGTTGGCACACTTCCCTGCAGTGCAGGAATTGTAGGTTCAGGTGCTCAGGTTTCCTCCCACATCTCAGACACATGCTGGTAGGTTAAGTACAGTCAGTTTGTGTGGTGGTCTGTGCATAATCATGCCTTGGTCATTAGATTGTAAGCTCCTCTGCCAGCTTGTAATGATGGAATTCCTACCTTCCCTTCAGTCTTGCACCAGTGTACAGGCTCCTCTCTGATTTTACTGCACACTGTGAACTGCTCACAATCTGCAGCAAGTCAGGGCCTCGCCTCATTTCCTGTCTGGAGGACGTCCAGCATCATCTAGCTTTTTTCCTCCCCAGACTGACTATTCCTAACCTGCCCCTTCCATTCATTGCATTGCAGTCATTTCAATCATGCAGGCTCAGGAACTCGTTAAGGGCCCTTTCACACTTGTGCGACTTGTCCTGCAAAGCCACATGACAAGTCGTACCCCATGAGTACCATTCATATCTGTGCGACTTCAAGTCGCACCGACTTCAAAGTAGTCCCTGTACTACTTTGGTCTGACTTTGATGCGAGTTAAGGTCCATAGACCTCAAGTTTACACAGGCATTCCATGAAATTGCAGCAAAATCGCGTGACCTTCAAGTCGCAGCAGTGTGAAAGGGGCCTTAGGCGTTACCTGGAATTGTCTGCGGGATGCTTATTGAATGACACCCACCAAGGCATTTTGATATTGACATAACCCCCCCCCCCCAAAAGTCGGCCTACTGCTTGCATTAGGTGTGGGGGTCTCATAGGAGGAGTAATGAGGCAGGGTCTGGGATGGAAGCTATGTACAGCACCTTGCCGGCCCCTCCCACCAGTCATGATCAGCCATGAGAAGCTCAGAGACCCAGTGATGACATCACTGGGTATTAAATAAGGTATGTAATAAAAAAGTTTTGTGGGGGGGGGGGGGGGAGCGAGGAACCAAGGAAGGCAAAATAAAAGCAGATTGAATTTCAGCTCAATGTTAAAACACAGCAGTTAGCGTTGTATACAGTCAGTGTTGTATAAAGGAGGGAAATCCGTGCGCGGTGTGCATTGTGTTCACTGCAAGCCCCCTCCCCCCCCCCCCCAGCCAGAGGAAAAATAATAAAAAAAATTAAAATAATAATAAAAACAATAACTGGAGCAGACGGCACCTCGAGTATAGTTAGGAAGTCACAAGATTTCCAGGCTGGGTTGCCGGGCGGTTTATTAAATTCTGACTGGTTCCTGTCGGCGCCCAGCGCTCGCTGCACCTGACTACACAATGTGCTTTTCATTTGTCTGTCCTCCGGAGACACCGACCCCGGGACCAACACTCGGATACACCTGTTTACATACTCCATGCCTGCACTCACCACACTCCCAGCATTGTGCTAAATGGGGGGGGGGGTCAGAGGATCCCTTGTAAAAGAGAAATCCCTGCAAATAAATCAAATTAACATGAAGTTCACTTCTGTATTTCTTCACAAGTCATTACATTTTTTTTCTATAAATTCAGCCTCATACCTGTCTGGGATGATATATATGTCAGCTGAAAGCAAGGCCATGGATAATAATCATTTATTTTTCTGGGCAGGGGGGGTGGGGGTGGGGGGGGTGGGTCAGGAGTGTGTAGAGTACAGGGGACAGGAGTGCACATCACAGAGCGCAGGGGAGAAGAGTCCGTAATGTACAGGGGACAGGGGTGCAAATCACACAGAGCGCACGGGAGAAGAATTTGAAATGCACAGAATATAGCGGACAGGAGTGCGTAACGCACAGAGTGCAGGGGTCAGGAGTGCATAAAGTACAGGGGACAGGAGTGCACATCGCACAGAGCACAGGGGAGAAGAGTTTGTAATGTACAGGGGTGCAAATCACACAGAGCGCAAGGGAGAAGAGTTTTTAATGTACAGGGGACAGGAGTACGTAACACACTGAGTGCAGAGGTCAGGAGTGCATATCACACAAAGCGGAGGGGAGGAGAGTTCGTAATCTACAGGGGACAGGAACGTGTAACACAGAGTGCAGAGGTCAGGAGTGAATATCGCACGGAGCGCAGGGGAGAAGAGTTTGTAATGTACAGTTCAGGGGGCAGGAGCGTGTAACACAGTGAGTGCAGAGGTCAGAAGTGCATATCGCACAGAGCACAGGGGAGAAGAGTTTTTAATTCACAGAATGTAGGGGACATGAGTGTGCAATACACTGAGTGCAGAGGTCAGGAGTGCATCTTGCATAGAGCAAAGGGGAGAAGAGTTTGTAAAGTACAGGGGTCAGGAGTGCATAATACACGCAGTACAGGGGACAGAATTGCATAACGCAGTGAGTGCAGAGGTCAGAAGTGCATATTGCGCAGAGCGCAGGAAAGAAGAAATCATAATGCACACAGAGCAGGATCAGGAGCAGTGTTAGAAGGGTGGGAGACGTACAGGAAGGTGGTGAGCAGCAGAGGGCTTACCTTAGGAGGCAGAGGGAAGGAAGAGCTGAGCCGTCGCTTCTCCTCCTGGCCTAACAGGAAGTGTGTCCTGAGACCCGATTGGCCAGGGAGTCCTAAAACTCCCTGGTCAATTGGGTCTCAGGACCCGCTTCCTGATTGGTTGGGAGGAGAATCAGGAAGACAATAGCACAGGAAGACAAGAGCAAATATTAAATCGCTATTGTCACACAACTGGGCTCAGGGCGCAGTGCTCTTCGCCCCGAGCCCCTTTTTAAAGGTGAATGTGCTTCAAATAAAATTAAAAAAACACTATTGAAATCCAATGCATCCAGTGCCCTGCATGTAGATTAAGGGCCATGCGCATGGATTAGGATGGGCCGCCCCTGGTCAGGAGCATATTGCACCCAGAACAACGGGGAAGAGTTCATAATGCACATACTATAGGGGTCAGGAGTGTGTAATGCACAGAGTGCAGGGGTCAGGAGTACAATTTAAAAAAATACCCTCTACCCCCCCCCCCCCCCCCCTTCGTTTCAATAATACAGATTCCCTCTCACGGTACAGCTCCCCACCTCTATTCAACTCCATTCAAAATTCAACTTTTTAGGCCTTATTCTACCAAGGACTGTTAACTAAGGTCAATTGAGAAAAAAAAAACAAAGAAAAGCGTTTATCCATATCGGGGTCCACTTGTTAGGAAAGTGCCATAAATATGTGATAAAAATTATTTTTATATCTCCCAGGAACGTAAAAAACGCGGAGATGCCAACGACGACCTGTTCCTGGCGGATGTCTACGCCTATCAGGGCAAGTTCCACGAGGCAGCCAAGCTCTACAAGAAGGGTGGGCAAGAGAACCGAGCTATGGCTATGTACACTGATCTGCGCATGTTTGAGTATGCCAAGGTACCTATTCATCAAATGCAGAACTGCTTATCCTAAAGGAAACGTGGCACCGCTGGTACTTACTGCTCATAAAGTAGGACTAAAGCACAACTTATTTTTAGGATACGGACAGTAGTGGACTCCTTTGTCACATCTAGATCAGGAATTAATGAACTATATTATACCTATACATTGTGTTACCCTAGAACAAGGGTCTCCAAACTTTCTAAACAAAGGGCCATTGTACTGTCCTTCAAACTTTAGGGGGTCTGCACTGTGTCAGTGCGAGTAGAAAATGTTCTGTGTCAGAGGGAGTAAACAATGCCTCATGATTGGTATTAGGGGTAGTACTAGTGCCCCATCGTTGGTATTAATAGAAAGAATAGTGCCCCATCGTTGGTGTCAATGGGAGGAATAGTGCCCCATCGTTGGTGTCAATGGGAGGAATAGTGCCCCATCGTTGGTGTCAATGGGAGGAATAGTGCCCCATCTTTGGTGTCAATGGGAGGAATAGTGCCCCATCATTTCTGTCAATGGGAGGAATAGTGCCCCATCATTGGTATCAGATGGAGGAATAGTGCCCCTTCATTGGTATAAATGGGAGGAAATTTGCCCCATCTGTATCAATGGGAGGAATAGTGCTCCATCATTGGTGTCAGTGGGAGGAATAGTACCCCATCTTTGGTGTTAATGGGAGGAATAGTGCCCCATCATTGGTGTCAATGGGAGGAATAGTGCCCCATCATTGGTGTCAATGGGAGGAATAGTGCCCCATCATTGGTGTCAATGGGAGGAATAGTGCTCCATCATTGGTGTCAGTGGGAGGAATAGTACCCCATCTTTGGTGTTAATGGGAGGAATAGTGCCCCATCATTGGTGTCAATGGGAGGAATAGTGCCCCATCATTAGTGTCAATGGGAGGAATAGTGCCCCATCATTGGTGTCAATGGGAGGAATAGTGCCCCATCATTGGTGTCAATGGGAGGAATAGTGCCCCATCATTGGTGTCAATGGGAGGAATAGTGCCCCATCATTGGTGTCAATGGGAGGAATAGTGCCCCATCATTGGTGTCAATGGGAGGAATAGTGCCCCATCATTGGTGTCAATGGGAGGAATAGTGCCCCATCATTGGTGTCAATGGGAGGAATAGTGCCCCATCATTGATATTAGTGGGGGGAATAGTGCCCCATCTTTGGTGTCAGTGAGAGGAATAGTGCCCCCTCATTTGTGTTAGTGGGAGGACTAGTGCCCCATTGTCGGTGTTGGTGGGAGGAACTCTGTGACACTGTTGCTATCAGTGGGGGGAATAATCCCCAAGAACCGGATAAAAGCAAGCAAAAAGCTGCACCTGGCCCCCGGGCCGCAGTTTGGAGACCCCTGCTCTAGAATATAAAAATTGCATTAAACACTAAATATCATAAAAAAAATATAAATCTTTAAATTGAGCCCACTTGTGAAATGATCCACACTGTAAATAATTGAAAAACTTTCCAAGTGCCAAAAATATTTAAATGTGTATTCCACTTTAAGGAAAGAACTCCAATACCAATGGCCACAACTGAAGGCTTACCAGATATATATGACCCTTGTATTATAGAGAAGTCGTATATAGCATAACTGGTCCACCACGGGCACAACTCCTGGTTCCATTCAGCAGGATCCTCCCCTCCCAAGGAACACAATTGCCCAGTGGTATCCTCCATCAGCATCCACTGTATCGGCACATGTTCAAAAAAAGGACACCAGGCGCTTCAAATAGTGTAAAAATCCAGTGGGCACGTTTATTATACACATAAAATTCACTTACATGGGCAAGAAGAGTCACTGCGCAGTAAAAACAAGCATCCAGACTGGCTCAGCATCACTTCTGAGAACGTGATGACCTCAGCATATGGCTCCGACCAACGTGTTTTGTCATAAATGAGGTCTTCTGTGCTAATGTGAGGGTTATAAGTCTACATGAAGCCTTCAGTTGTTATTATTGGTGGTGGAATGGGATACACATTTAAATATTGGAATTACTAGAATATTGGATCTACCACAGGAGAGAAGGGGTTGTGGATCCATAAGGACATGGTTTGATCAGTTTGATGTGGAGGAACTTGAGAGTTCTGAACTCAAGCCTACCGAACGCCTGGAGGATGAATTGGAACAACAATTACAGGCCATTGTTTTTTGTCTAACACAATCCAAAATCTTATGGAGAGCCTTCCCAAAAGCAATGTTAGTTTTTACGGCAAATTTTGATTTCGTTTTAGTCGTATTTTAGACATCTGCAATTGAAATGAAATTTTATTTTTGTTTTAGTTTTTGCCAAACTATGGCGAAAATATTTTCATCAACTAAATTAATACTGCCCGGAAGAGTGAAGGCTTTTACAGGAATAAAAGGGGTTGGGACAACTCCATTGTATTGTTATTATAGTGTAGCTATCCTGTGCAGTATCTAGTAGACCATGACAGATGTTTCTTCCTCAGGATTTCATCGCTTCCGGAGATCCAAAAGAGACCAAAAATCTGATCACCAAACAGGCGGACTGGGCCAGAAACATCCGGGAGCCAAAAGCAGCAGCTGAAATGTACATTTCGGCCGGAGAGCACATGAAGGCCATCGAACTGAGCGGGGACCACGGCTGGGTAGAGATGTGAGTTCACTTCTTACATATATACAAATACAAACTGGAGCTACCTGGATGCCCAACTCCAGGGGGGAAAAAAAAAGTTTTCCCTTGCAGTGGGGCTGCTCGTTTTTGTCTAGGTCAGGGATATGCAATTAGCGGACGTCCAGCTGTTGCAAAAAAACAAGTCCCATCATGCCTCTGCCTCTGGGTGGCTGTCAGAGTCTTGCTATTCCTCATGGGACTTGTAGTTCTGCAACAGCTGGAGGTCCGCTAATTGCATATCCCTGGTCTGGGAGTTGGGGAAAGTAGATATACTTACCTAATCCTCCGAATTCCCCCCCGAATCCCCCCCAGCACAAAACTGGTTCCTGCGGCTCCTGCCCCTCAGCGGTCTAGCAGGCTTGTTCAGTGGACTGTTCTGACGTCATCACGCCTCTGGACATGTGGACATCAGGAACAGCCCACCGCTGGATCATGGGGGAGCGCCGTTTTGCCGTTGGATCGGAAGATTGGGCGACTATAAGCTTTCTGTTCATCCCTGGACAAAACGAGCAGTTAACTCATGCATGGTGAGCACAGCCCTACTGCATTAGAGTCGGGCTTTAAAATAAATACTAGTCAAAAATCTACAGAGTTGCGCTAAATTAGTAATAAAGTGCACCCATATGATACAAACAATATGCGCCATCCAAATAAAATAAAGTCCAAAAAAAGTGAACATTGCAAAGTATAGAATGCTTGTCAATACATCTGCAATGTAACCACCATCCATCACCAAGAGTGAGATCTTGACTGGAGCACCACCACCTGAATCTGGACAAAATGCTCGCTTACCAGCTCAATGGGACCTCCGATCACAGAAGGTCAGCAACGCCTGTGGCTACACACCCAGCCAGGGCCTTTTGATGGCGTTTATCTGCTTCAGCCCCGGAAGATTTGGCTGCTGAATGACCGGGGCCATTTTTTGCGATTTGGCACTGCGTCGCTTTAACTGAAAATTGCGCAGTCATGTGGCGCTGTACCCAAACAAAATTGATGTCCTTTTTTTCCCCCACAAATAGAGCTTTCTCTTGATGGTATTTGATCGCCTCTGCAGTTTTGCGCTATAAACAAAGAAAGAGCGACAATTTTGAAAAAAACAATATTTTGTACTTTTTGCTATAATAAATATCCCCATTTTTTTTTTTTTTTTTTTTTTTTTAAAAAGCAATTTTTTTCTCAGTTTAGGCTGATATCTATTCTTCTACATATTTTTGGTAAAGAAAATCGCAATAAGCGTATATTGATTGCTTTGCGCAAAAGTTAAAGCGTCTACAAAATAGGGGATAGATTTATAGCATTTTATATTATTTTTATTTTTATTTTTTTACTAGTAATGGAGGCAATCTGCGATTTTAGGGGGCGATCAAGGGGTTAACTGTGTTCCCTGGGAGGTGATTCTAACGGAAGGGGGAGGGGACTGACTAGAGGAAGTGACGTATCGTGGTTCTTAGCTATCTGATAGTGAGCCTATACAGCTTTGTGTTCAGCAGCAGAACAGAGACTTCCCGTCTTGTTCCTGACATAGTGCTGCTTAGCCTTTCAGAAGAAGCTTTGTGTTTTTATCAATGAATACACAGCTTCCTCTGATTGGGTAAGGTGGAGAGCATTACATCATCCGCCTGCCTCTCCACCTCAGCCATTCAGAAGAAGCTTTGTAATTAACTGTAAGGTTTCTTGCGAATGGCTGAGCAGCACTTAACCCGACTCGGATTTGTTCTGGGAACCGGACAGGAAGTCCTCCATCCTGCAGCCGAAACACAGAGCTTTATACTGTATGTAGCTGAGGCTACATACAGTTTATACAGCATTCACAGCAGTGAATGAAATGGTTTGTTTAATCCAGGTTGGTGCAAATAAACTATTTTAACTGCTTCCTTCACATATTCCATGCTGTCACTGGCTACAGCGGGATTTTGTCAACAGGTCCCGCCAATGATTTAGGGCTGAGACCTGCTGATTGGCTGTAGCCAATTAAAGCACAGAGTCCTGTGTTTACATACACACAGGGCTCTATACACAGGTCAGCGTTCTGACTGTTTCTTCTCCCTGCAAAGCAGGTAAAAGCAACACAGCTTACTCAATCTTAGGCACACAGTTAACCCCTTGATTGCTCCTAGATGCAAAAGTGATACTAAAGTCTTGCATTTTTTTTTTTTATACTTGTTATACTTACCTGCTCTGTGTAGTGGTTTTGCACAGAGCAGCCCCTATCCTCCTCTTCCCGGGTCCCTCGCCAGCGCTCCTGGCCCGTCCTTCCTTCCCCCAGAACAAGCAGCTTGCTATGGGGGCACCTGAGCTAAGCCAATGCTCTGTGTGTCCATTCAGACATGGAGCTATGGCTTGGCCCCGCCTTTTCTCCACTCTCTCCTCTCTTACCTCTCTCTCCTCATTGGCTCACTGGCTTTGACAGCAGCAGGAGCCAATGGTGTTAGCTTTGTGTCTAAGCCAATCAGGAGGGAGCGTCACTAGCGGCGTCAGTGTCAGTTAGAGACCCTTCCAGATAGTGTCTGTTAGTGCCAGATTTCCCACCACCCTATCACAGTCCTATTGTAAGTCGCTGATCACCGCCGTTACCGCGTCTATAGCTATCACACCTATATTTCAGCTTTCATTTGGCTCCCCATTTCATCAGGTAAAAATAGTTGCGCTAATAAACAGTGCAAACAAATTATGAATTAGAAAAGCAAAAAAAACTCAATACGTGAAATGATGTATAACTCCTGTGTGATTAAAAAAATGCAAAAGTGACACATACAACTCAAGAGTCTCTTGTAAAGTAAAAAGTGAATAAAAGTGACTTTATAGAATATAGTCTTTCTAAAGATGGTAGGTATATCAAATTCTGCAATGATGCAACTGTGAAGAGAGATGAAGAATTCTCAAAGTTTTCAGCCACCACCAAGTGAAAAAGGTAGAATCCCTCTATGGTTCGAGGGGCAGAAAAAATGAATACTCTTACCTGAAGATGTGGACCTCCTATTATAGCGAGGTCATGTATGCCAGTAGATATAGCCCTCTGCAGGGTCTGAGGTGGGTCCTGGACCAAGATGCATGGATCAGCCACAGACGTCCTCCTCACTCACTGGCCACCATCCGCCCGCTTAATTCCAAAAATGTCAATCTCCCCAAATGAGCGTTGAGCAACTAAAGAAAATAAAAGCTCCAATGGTGCGTTATCATTTAAAAACACTGCTCATTTATTTATAAAAAGTTATCCATAAAATTGTACAATAATAGCTTAAGAAGCACTTGCCGGCAATAAAAATTTCAAACGAACGCCCGTTGTTCCGGGGTCACGTGAGGCGTGATGACGTCAGCGCATAGCACCACCCGACATGTTTCGTCATACGTGACGTCTTCCTGGGTGCCCCAGGAACCACAGTTGTATTTTCTTATCACACAGGAGTTATACATCATTTCATGTATTGAGTTTTTTATTTTGCATTTTTAATTCATAATTTGTTTGCACTGTTTATTAGCGCGACTATTTTTACCATTTTTGCACATGATTGTATCGCATGTTTGTGTCGCTGCTTTTTTACTTTCACAGGTTTATTGTCACTCAATAATATCAATAGCGCAGTATATACACTTTCAATTATCCCCCATTTCATCATAATATGAAAGAGCAAGCACATAAAATGTAAAATTTGCAAAAGTCACTGTAATGATTTAAAATTTTGTACTTGCTGAGAATATTCCATAGTTTCCTTTTTTGTACGCAGAATGTTCCCATTTCACTTCCCGAGTCCCTTTAACCCCATGCACTCTGTAACAGGTGTCAATGTTATTGGCCCCACATGGCCAGTTTCTGAAGGATAACGTCATATAGAAATGAATAGCAATGGAGCTCCGGAGGCGGACAACCTGATCTCACCTCTCGAAATAATTCTCTCTCCAGCAAGGCCGTGAAGTGTGGCAGGACATCCCGTTGACAGCACCTGCCGGCTGGGCATGATGGCAGCAGCTTAAATTACAGAGGCTCATAAATGACTTTCAGCTGGGCCCATTTCCTGCCTCTGTACCTGTCCAGCCCAGTAGAACAATCACATCGGAAATGTGGCGTGCACCAAAGTCCTTAGAGAGTTTTAATGTATAGGAAAACAAGTCCTTCTACCAAACATGTTGAAAACGTAATGTCCAGCCACCCATGACGTCCTGCGGTTATCTTTAGCCTTTTGTTTTGCTATCCACATACCTGGAAAACAGTTAAGGAACGTGGTAAGCAGGAAGTCCGCTATTTGCGGTCATTCAGAGCAAAAAAACAAAGTTGCAGTTTCCTGTGTTTACTCCTCCAGGGCTCATCTTTTCCACTTCCAGGATGAGAGGTCTTCTCCTGTATTACACATTCTGCTTCCTGGTCTCAAAAGCTCACACCTCTTTATAAAATATCCCCGACCTTCCTGTGTTTTTTATCTCCCATATCAGATCCATCTGAAGTGGTCAGCTGTGGACATTCTGCTGCTAAGGGACTTAAAAAGTCCCAGCGTGCTTTGCCAGACAGTAATGGTCACATCTTGTTGTGGAATCGCCATTTCCCGTGGTGATGTAATTGTGTCATGGTAATGTTTTGATCAGTCGGGTCTGAAAATGACTTGTCAAAAAAGAGGATTATCCCCCATGTGGGGTTTTTTAGCAGCCAACAGGGTTGGGAAAGAATGTATACTAAAATAGTAACGTAGTAAATAGTTTTTATTTTCACAAGGTATCAAAAAATGTATTGCTCTGGACATGAACAGTCAAAACATGAGCTGTAGTGCAAAAGTAATGAACAATAAAAACAGCGCCAATAACATGACAGTATGCAATAAAAAATGCACGATGACAAATGCACCATAGAAACAATAATACATGAGTCTTGTATGTAAGAAATGACGCGTTTCGACCCCAACGGGTCTTCTTCAGAGGATGTACGTAGACTGTACAAATATTGACATATATTAAAATAAAAAAAAAAGGAGAAAAAACATTAAACAGTATTTGTGATGTCTATATTTACCAGTCGCAATATATTAAGCCGTGGTAGCCTCCATAGGAAAAAACTCCCCTATACTTGATCCCAACGTCTCCCCTGGATTTAGCCCAGTCAGCAATTTATTGTTCATTACTTTTGCATGACTTCATGTTTCCCAATCCTGTTGGCTGCTAAAAAACCCCACATGGGGGACAATCCTCTTTTTTGACAATTTTATCGGGGTGCGCAGCTATTTTTTGTCTTTGCCCGCATGAGTGTTTTCTTCTTCTCAATTGAAAATGACTTGTTGGCCTTTTAGAACTTAAAGTCTGTATTGGGTTGGAATTTTGTGTTTCTTTAGATGTGCCATTAGCTAAAGTCATATCAAGACTTGTTATGAGGCCTTCATCTCGAGCTTTTGTCTGTGATGTACTTATTGATTTTTATTACAGGTATTTATATAGCACCATCAATTTATGCAGTGCTTTAATCATTTGTACATTGACATCAGTGCCTGCCCTCAAGGAGCTTACAATCTAAGGTCCCTATCTCGTGTACAGCCACTACTGTTTTTCATGTATGGAGCCCAGAAGTGGTGAGGCTGTCAGACCGTTCAGACTGTCTCCTTATGTTGTCAAACACAAGCACCCTCTATCGGAGTGCGATTCCTCTAACGGGACTTTAAAACGGGGTTACCTCTGATAAAGTAGAAAATAGTAGAAAATTTTTTGGTTTCTGTATAAAAGTATTGTAGTTTATTGGTTTAACATCTAAAAATCATTACACATGAC
Organism: Aquarana catesbeiana; assembly: GCF_042186555.1. Taxonomy (NCBI): domain Eukaryota; kingdom Metazoa; phylum Chordata; class Amphibia; order Anura; family Ranidae; genus Aquarana; species Aquarana catesbeiana. The sequence goes on along the minus strand of NC_133330.1, from coordinate 22,402,712 downwards.
CTAACCGTATGTACAATAAAATGGATGCATATAATGGGAAGAAACAATTGTATAGAAAAAATGACCAATTACAATGATACAGGTAAGTAAAGACCCAATGATCATAGAAACCCAACGTTTCGAGGTATGCAAAAGGGTTGACCTCTTCTTCAGGGGTAACGATAATTGGTCAAAGTGGGTGTTTCATCTAAAAAGTTAACAAACAAAGCAGAGCAAACATAAGTAAGTGAATCTCTCAGATATTCACAACAGGAGGCAGTAGAGAGCATTTAGTTTGCATTATACAGTTCAGTGCACATTCAAACAGTTGTTACATCATTGTTGAATTCTAGGCATATACAGACAGAAGATTCATAACCATACTGGCCCCATAGAAATCTTTCCCAAGGACATTTCCAGCATCCAGTGCGACTCAAGCAAAATGCCGTCCTTATGTTGTGGACACGCAAGGTGCTAGTCCCTGGAAGCCCATTCATGCTCCATATAAATTATAGAGAAGGAACATGAGTAAGCATCTCTGTATGTGAAACGCGTTAGCTATCCCTATTCTTCCATTGTATCTGATGACTTTTGTTGGATTTTAACAAATTTTGAATAAAGATGACCGTTTTCAGAGTGCAGCAGTCCGGGATTTCCTTGCTAACTTAGACTTGTGCACAGTCTGCACCTGTTTCCTATTGAGGGTGGAGGTTTTCCTTTACGTTCCACGGAGCTTGGAGAGCGGCATCACCTTTCCTATAAGGAACATAGGGACATGCACTGGTAGTATCATTTCCTTCAGCAAGTTTTATTGCACAAACAGTACATCTTCTTCGTCTCCACCTGAAGGACCACCTCACTAATGCATTTCACCCTGTGCAGCTTAGTTGTAGAGATGTACAGGTAAGCCCAAAAGGGTGAAACGTGTTAGTGTAGGTCCTTCAGGTGAAGGTGGGCAATATTTTTCTGTTTGAAATACAATTTGAAGGAAGGAAGTGATACTACCAGTGTGCAGCCCTGTGTTCCTTGTCTAGTGTTTATATGGAGCATGAATGGGCTCCAGGGACCCCCTGAACATGCAGGCACGTTCACTTCCGCCAAGCGGGCTATTTAAACCTGAGGTCTGCACAAGATTACTGCTGAATGATCTTTGGTCTTGCGCTTCTGTTCCTGATACCTCTATTCAGGGCCGGTCCTAGGGTCACAGGCGCCTGGGTGCAGAAATATTTCTGGCGCCCCCACACGGGCGTGGTCATCTTACAAACTCCTCCCCGCTTCGGCGGTGCTGCCCATTGATTCTAATGGCAGGGCACTTTAGGAGCGGTGCGCAATGGCGCCGCCCCCTCTCTCCAGACACTCCCCTCTGTGTATAATGCATTTATTGGCACAGTGGCTGCGTTTGTTGGCACAGTGGCTGCGTTTTATGTGCACAGTGGCTGCGTTTGATGGGCACAACTTAAAGGGTGAGGTCGAGGGTCAATTCCGAGCCTCCAGAACAGACACAGTGTCAGGCAGCGGCAGCCGGCAGGTGCTATGATGGTGCAGTGCAGGTGGACAGCTGCTCACCTCAGTCACTCACAGGCAGGCTCAGGCAGCTCTCTTCAGATATGCTCCGCTCCCCTCCCTCTGGCGGTGCGCTCTGAATGCTGGGGCGGCCGCGGCCTCTGACGTCACAGGCAAGTCAAATGACGTGAGTTCCACAGCTTCGGCGCCCCTCCTCTGCAGCAGCTTGCAGCGCCGGGGCGCGGTGCACCCGCCCAGGATCGGCCCCGTTTATTCCATTAAAAGTCGGGTATAATCCAAAAAGCAGCCCACACGTCTCATGAGTCCAAGCACCCCCTTCATCAGGATAAAGCCTGTACTTGTAATTCACGCTGGAATTAATGCAGTTGTAGGTCCACTTCACTTCTGGTTTGTTCACATTGTTGCCAGTCAAGCCCTGATGAAGAGGGTACTTGGACCCATGAAATGCATGGGCTACTTTTTGGATTGTACCCCTGGCTTTTAAATTATTAAAGTTTAGCTGCACCTCTTAGCAGTGGTGTGGCACTTCATTTTCAATTCTTGTTACATTATGCTACAAACCAAGGAGACTGTAGAGATCCTCTGGGGTGTAGCAAGCCTCCTGCCCAGGAACCAGATTAATTACACCAGGGGTCTCCAAACTTTTTAAACAAAGGGCCAGTTTAATGTCCTTCAAACTCCAGGGGAGGGGGGACCATGGCCAGTGGGAGTAGAAAATGTCCTGGCATAAGTGGGAGTAAACGGTGTCCTGTCTTTGGTATTAGGGGAATTAGTGCCCCATCGTCTGAGTCGGTGGGATGAATGGTGCCTCATCTTTGGAGTTGGTGGGCGGAATGGTGCCCCATCATTAGAATCGGTGGGAGGAATGGAGCCCCATCGTTGAATTGGTTGGAGGAATGGCGCCCCATCGTTGGAATCGGTGGAAGGAATGGTGCCCCGTCATTGGAATCAGTGAGAGGAATGGTGCCCCATCGTTGGAATTGGTGGGAGGCATGGAGCCCCATCGTTGGAATTGGTGGGAGGCATGGAGCCCCATCGTTGGAATTGGTGGGAGGCATGGAGCCCCATCGTTGGAATTGGTGGGAGGCATGGAGCCCCATCGTTGGAATCGGTGGGAGGCATGGAGCCCCATCGTTTGAGTCAGTTGGAGGAATGATGCCCCATCATTGGAGTCGGTGGGAAGAATGGTGCCCTATCATTGGAGTAGGTGGGAAGAATGCTGCCCCATCATTGGAATCAGTGGGAGGAATGGAGCTTCATCATTGGAGGAATGGTGCCCCATGGTTGGATTCGGTGGGAGGAATGGTGCCCCATCGTTGGAATCGGTGGGAGGAATGGTGCCCCGTCATTGGAGTCGATGGGAGGAATAGTGCCCCATCGTTGGAATCGGTGGAAGGAATGGTGCCCCATCGTTGGAATCGGTTCGAGGAATGGTGCCCCATGGTTGGAATCGGTGGGAGGAATGGTGCCCCATCGTTGGAGTCGATAGGAGGAATAGTGCCCCAAGGGCCAGATAAAGGCAAGTTTGGAGAGCACTGATTTACACCAATATAATATTTTACGATAACAATACAAGTAGGATAATCATACGGTTCCAGTATTATCAATCCACTATCCTCAACTTATTTCAGTGAGTGACAGGGTCACTTTAACACTTTTATAGGATTATCTACATTCTGTTGATCACTTTTATATATATATTAAAAAAAAAGGAACCTTTAAAATGACAGTCCGTTCTCTGTAAAGGTTTCAGTGTCTCCTTTTTGTTACACGGAGACCCTCTATCAGGTTACATCGCTGTGCTGTCTCCATTTATAAGCAGCTCTGCAGTTTGTACTTCTTTCTCTGCTCATAAAGCCATCTCTGGAGATTTATAGGTGAGTTTTAAGGGTAATAAAAATGAATGTGGAGCTGAATGATGGTGCGTTTCCTGGTAGCAAGGAAAAGGGAAAGGAGCCCCTAGGATTGCTCTCTGATTAACCTTCTGCGCACCGGAGCATTGTGGGAAATTCCTGCGCAGTCCTCTCTGTACACTTGTTCCTGAAATTAATCGATAGCTTTTGGTTGGTTCAATCGATCTTCCAAATTAAATGTTCTTTCATTTTTAGTTTATATTACAAAACATCTTTTTTTTTTTTTTTTTTTTTTTTTTTCTATTCATCTTAAAATGTATTTATTTACTAACTACAGCGAAGAAATGGAGGCGGAGGAATAGAAATTAAAATTTTGTACGGGAAAAAAAGGGGGAGAATTTACTAAAATGAGCAAGACGTTCACCATTTTTTGTGTATTTAACCACTTCAGTACCGGGTACTTTTACCCACCTTCCTGCCCAGGCCAATTTTCAGCTTTTAGCGCTGTCACACTTTGAATGACAATTACTCAGTCATGCAACACTGTACTCATATGGTATTTTTATCATAGTCTATAGAGCTTTCTTTTGGTGGTATTTAATCACCACGGCTTTTTTATTTTTTGCAAAATATACAAAAAAAGAAATTTTGAAAAAAAAGAAAAAATAGAAAATATTTTTTGCAAATAAATAATCTTTCTTCATTAATTTAGGCCAAAAAATATATTCTGCTACATTTCTTTGGTAAAAAATAACCCAAATCAGTGTATATTGTTTAGTCTGTAGGAAAGTTATAGAGTCCACAAACTATGGTGTATACACTCTATTACCAAAAGTATTGGGACACCTGCCTTTACACACACATAAACTTTAATGGCATCCCAGTCTTAGTCCGTAGGGTTCAATATTGAGTTGGCTCCGCCCTTTGCAGCTATAACAGCTTCAACTCTTCTGGGAAGGCCGTCCACAAGGTTTAGGAGCATGTCTATGGGAATGTTTGACCATTCTTCCAGAAACGTTTGTGGGGTCAGGCGCTGATGTTGGACGAGAAGGCCTGGCTCGCAGTCTCCGCTCTAATTCATCCCAAAGGTGTTCTAGCGGGTTGAGGTCAGGACTCTGTGCAGGCCAGTCAAGTTCCTCCACCCTAAACTCGCTCATCCATGTCTTTATGGACCTTGCTTCCATCTAATTCTGGTCACCAATCCTAAGGAGGGAGGTGCAGGAACTGGAGAGAGTCCGGAGAAGGGCAACAAGGTAATAAGGGGACTGGAGGACCTCAGTTACAAGGAATTGACTACAAGCATTAAACGTATTCTCTCTGGAGAAGAGACACTTGAGAGGAGATATGATGGCGATATACAAATACCTCAATGGCGATTCTGGCATAGGGAATAAACTATTCAGTCTTAGGAAGTATAAGACATGGGGGTCAGTAAATTAAAATGGAGGAGAAGCGGTTTAACCTTAACTGCTTGCCGACCAGGGACTGCAACATTGCAGCAAGCAGCCGCCGTCATTATAGTGCGGCAGGTTGGCACGGCTGCACGAATCACCGTAGGTGTACGTCGGCCGCTTTGAGAGCTATAGGGGTCAGGCGCACCCGCAACGCCAGAGCCGATGCGCATGGCCCGCGCCCGCCACCCGCGATCGCTCCTTAGGGAGCCAGAACGGAGATCTGTCAATGTAAACAGACAGATCCCCGTTCTGACAGGGGAGTAGAGAGGGATCTGCTGTTCCTAGTGATCAGGAACAGCGATCTCTCTCTACTCCCTGTCAGTACACTCCCCCCACAGTTAGAAACACCTCCCTAGGGAACACTTAACCCCTTGATCGCCCCCTAGTGTTAACCCCTTCCCTGCCAGTGACATTTATACTGTAATCAGTGGCTATTTTTTTAGCTCTGATCGCTGTGTAAATGTCAATGGTCCCAAAAAAGTGTTAAACGTGTCCGATCTGTCCGCCGAAATTTCGCAGTCCCGCTAAAAATTCGCTGATCACCGCCATTACTACCCTGTTTCCCCGAAAATAAGACCTAGCCTGATTGTCGGTGATGGCTGCAATATAAGCCCTACCCCCCAAATAAGCCCTAGTTAAAGTCCTTGTAGGTCTTATTTTCAGTGTAGGGCTTATTTTTGGGGAAACAGGGTAGGGCTTATTTGGGGGGGTAGGGCTTATATTGCAGCCATCACCGACAATCACGCTAGGTCTTATTTTCGGGGAAACAGGGTAGTAAAAAAAAAAAAATAATGATAAAAATTCTATACATATATCCCCTATTTTGTAGACGCTATAACTTTTGCGCAAACCAGTCAATAAACGCTTATAGCGATTTTATTTTATTTTTTTATCAAATATATGTAGAATACATATTGGCCTAAACTGATAAATAAATATATTTTTATATATATATATATATATATATATATATATATATGTGTGTGTGTGTGTGTGTGTGTGTGTGTGTGTGTGTGTGTGTGTGTGTGTGTGTGTATATATATATATATATATATATATATATATATATATATATATATTTATATAAATTTTTGGGGGATATTTATTATAGCAAAAAGTAAATATTGTGGGGGGTTTTTTCAAACTTTTCGCTTTTTTTTTTTTTTTTTTTGTTCATAATGCAAAATATAAAAACCACAGAGGTGATCAAATACCACCAGAAGAAAGCTCTATTTGTGGGTAAAAAAGGACATAAATTTTGTTTGTGTACAACGTCGCACGACCGTGCAATTGTCAGTTAAAGCGACGCAGTGCCATATCACAAAAAATAGCCTGGTCATTAAGGGGGTAAATCCTCCCGGGGCTGAAGTGGTTAAACTGGGTAGGCAGTTTTTCACTGTCAGGGCGCTAAGGATGTGGAATTCACTTCCACAATCGGTGGTGTCAGCAGGAAGTATTGATTAGTTTTAAAAAGCTCTTGGATGTGTATCTTAGTGAGCACAGTATACAGGGAAGCTGGGAAATGATTACGAACATGCACACCTACACAGTTTGAACTGGATGGATTGGTGTCTTTATTCAACCTTACCTACTATGTAACTATGGTTGGCTGCAAGAATATGATGTGCAGCAAACGGTCTATGGCAGCAAACTATAAAAATCTGCTTTTAGCTGCTTGAAGTCCGAGGACTAAAGAATCTAGATTCCTGCTTGCTTTCTGCAGAACACACACCATCGCTGTTACAGTTTGTTATGAGGTTAATGTTTATATTTACTTTCCAGGTTGATCGACATCACGCGGAAGCTGGACAAGGCCGAGCGGGAACCGCTGTCAAAGTGCGCTTACTATTTTAAAAAGCTGCAGCACCATGGCTACGCAGCTGAGACTTACATGAAGATTGGGGATCTGAAGGCCTTGGTTCTTCTTCATGTGGAGACACAGCACTGGGATGAGGTAAGTGATCACTGCTGTGCTCATAGGGCATTGTATCCAAAATTAGGAAACCTATATGTTTGACAGATAAATTCCAGGTATGGATATTTTTTACATAGTTACATTGGTCTAACTTTGGGTCACATTGGTCATAGGTGACGTTTTCAGTCACCTATGACGAAACGCGTCTGGGAGGGCACGCACTGACGTCACCACGCTGTTCAAGAGGAGGACGGGCTCCTGTGTTTGCCGGGCGGCATTTGTTTTTATGCAATTTCTGCCTTTTTATATGTAAGTGCATTACTAACTTTTTTTATTAAATGGTTAAAATGGTATCGCGCTATGGTCAGTTTTTCTTTTTTTCTGAGCCCATCCTGAGTACACCTCAAGTACGGCTACGAATTTGTGAAACGCTTAGGGGGTTGTCAGCCAAAAGGTCCGGTTCCTGTGTGTGTGTCCAGTGGTCATCATTGCAAGCTAAAGGCCGCGGCTGGGTTACAGCCAAACGCCCTTTTTGCTTGTTATCTGGTAAGCAGGCCTTTAATACGGTGGTCGGGCACTTTTTTCAATGTGTGGAGTCACTGTGGTGGTATTGGAGGGCTGAATATATGGACTATTGTTTTCACTAATGTTAATATACACATTGTTATTGGTGCAGCTCTCCTCTATTTTATCTGTCTATGTTTGTGTGTATCCCACATTTGAGCTACTGCCTTTGTTGGTTTCACTATTTAATAATCTAAGTCTAGCGCAGTTTTTCTCTTTTTCTATGCTGGAAAAGGTATTGTTCCTCACCAAACTGTTCTTGGATGATTGGGAGAAGTTGCTCTCGGAGGATGTTCTTGTACCATTCTTTATTCATGGCTGTGTTCTTAGACAAAATTATGAGTGAGCCCCCTCTCCCTTGGCTGAGAAGTAACCCAACACATGAATGGTCTCAGGAGGCTTTACTGTTGGCATGACACGGGACTGATGGTAGCGTCACCTTTTCTTCTCCGGACAAGGCTTTTTTCAGGATGCCCCACACAATCAGAAAGAGGATTCATCAGAGAAAATTACTTTACCCCAGTCCTCACCAGTCCCATCCCTGTACCTTTTGCAGAATATCAGTCTGTCCCTGATGTTTTTCCTGGAGAGAAGTGGCTTCATTGCTTCTTGACACCAGGCCATCCTCCAAAAGTCTTCTCCTCACTGTGCCTGTAGATGTCTCCACATCTGCCTGGTGCCATTCCTGAGCAAGCTCTGTACTGGTGGTGCCCCCGATCCCGCAGCTGAATTAACTGTAGGAGACGGTCCTGGCACTTACTGGACTTTCTTGGGCGCCCTGAAGCCTTCTTCACAAATGAAGTGGAAATGTTTTTTTATGGGATTAAGTTAATTTTCATGGCAAAGAGGGACTTTGCAGATAATTGCTATTCATCCGATCACTCTTCATAACATTCTGGAGTATATGCAAATCTCCATCATAAAGACTGAGGCAGCAGACTTTGTGAGAATTATTATTTGTGTCCTTCTCAAAACTTTTGGCCTCCTCTGTCTACGCTTAAAGTACAACTAAAGCCAAAACTTTTTTTGTTTTGGATAGAGTGGAGCACGATTAGAACACCTGTCAGTTTTATTTTTTATTGTTTTGCTGTCTGTGCTCCCCGTTAAAGACATTCGCCCTCTCCATTTGTCCGGTTTACCGATATCATTAAAAGTAAAAGAAAACTAAAAGAAAACTTTTGCGTGTTCTCTATTTGTTAAAACCAAATAAAAACTATTGAAACAAAAAGTATTAATATCCGAGGTCCTGGAATGGGATGTCCAACAGGCTCATATAAGTGTGGCATGCTGTCCACAGACTTTTGGCCATGTTGTTAATGCTCCTCGGGATGGAGGGTTAAAGCCGAATAGACAAAGCAAAAGGGGTTATTCCTGGAATGTTGGTGTGTAACACACTTTTCGGTTCCTGCACTTCCAGTTTTTATAGCAGCTAATTTTTAGAAGCTAATGTAATGAAAAGTGTCTGTATTGTCCAAATGAACCAGACACTTTCCATCTGTCATTTTTCTGGTAGAAATTTAGAAAGTCAGCAAATCGTTCTGCTGGCAACTCTTCAGTCACAAGTTCTTTCTTTAATAAATCCTGAATAATAATAATTGGCACTGTGTGTTTAGACTAAACAGCAGGGCAGCCATTTGTTTTGCTAGTCTGCGGCTTACATGCTTTATTTAAATTCTCAGGCCTTCCTCCTGGTAGAGAAATATCCAGAATATAAGGACGAGGTATATGTCCCATATGCCCAGTGGCTGGCAGAGAATGACCGCTTTGAGGAAGCTCAGAAGGGTAAGTAAACCTTTTTAAATTTTATTATGTGTGTATGTGTGTGTTATATATATATATATATATATATATATATATATATATATATATATAAAATATAAACACAGTATCTTACAAAAATAAGTACACTCCTCACATTTTTGTAACTATTTTCTTCTATCTTTTCATGTGACAACACTGAAGAAATGACACTTTGCTACAATGTAAAGTAGTGAGTGTACAGCTTGTATAACAGTGTAAATTTGCTGTCCCCTCAAAATAACTCAACACCCAGCCATTAAAGCAGGGGTCCACCCACACCGCCAAAAAAAAAAAAATATTAAAAGCCAGCAGCTACAAATACTGCAGCTGCTGACTTTTAATACATGGCCCAGGGTCCAGCGATGTCGGCAGGCGACGCCAAGAACCCGCTCGGTTCTCGGCAGCTGCCGCCATCCTAGGTGAGGGAATCGGGAAGTGAAGCGTTGCGGCTTCACTTCCCGGTTCCCTACTGCGCATGCGCGAGTCACGCTGCTCGTCCCAAGTGGTCCCCGCTCTCTCCTGGGAGCTGTGTGTTTCCCAGGAGACAGCGCGGTGGGGACGGGAAGAGGCGTAGACTACCATGGGAGTCTATGCCGGAAGTGGGTGCAAATACCTGTCTTAGACAGGTATCTGTACCCCCCTCCCCCCTGAAAGGTGCCAAATGTGACACCGGAGGGGGGAAGGGTTCCGAAAAGCGGAAGTTCCATTTTTGTGTGGAACTCCGCTTTAATGTGTAAACCGCTGGCAACAAATGTGAGTACACCCCTAAGTGGAAATGTCCAAATTGGGCCCAAAGTGTCAATATTTTGTTTGGCCACCATTATTTTCCAGCACTGCCTTACCCCTCTTGGGCATGGAGTTCACCAGAGCTTCACAGGTTGTCACTGGAGTCCTCTTCCACTCCTCCATGACAACATGACAGAGCTGGTGGATGTTGGAGACCTTGCGCTCCTCTACCTTCTGTTTGAGGATGCTCCACAGACGCTCAATAGGGTTTAGGTCTGGAGACATGCTTAGCCAGTCCATCACCTTTACCCTCAGCTTCTTTAGCAAGGCAGTGGTCATCTTGGAGGTGTGTTTGGGGTCGTTATCATGTTGAAATACTGCCCTGCGGTCCAGTCTCTGAAGGGAGGGGATCATGCTCTGCTTCAGTATGTCACAGTACATGTTGGCATTCATGGTTCCCTCAATGAACTGTAGCTCCCCAGTGCCGGCAGCACTCATGCAGCCCCAGACCATGACACTCCCACCACCATGCTTGACTGTAGGCAAGACACACTTGTCTTTGTATTCCTCACCTGGTTGCCCCCACACACGCTTGTCACCATCTGAACCAAATAAGTTTATCTTGGTCTTATCAGACCACAGGACATGGTTCCAGTAATCCATGTTCTTGGTCTGCTTGTCTTCAGCAAACTGTTTGCGGGCTTTCTTGTGCATCGTCTTTGGAAGAGGCTTCCTTCTGGGGTGACAGCTATGCAGACCAATTTGATGCACTGTGTGGCGTATGGTCTGAGCACTGACAGGCTGACCCCCCCACCCTTCAATCTCTGCAGCAATGCTGGAAGCACTCATACGTCTATTTCCCAAAGACAACCTCTGGATATGATGCTGAGCACGTGCACTCAACTTCTTTGGTCGACCATGGCGAGGCCTGTTCTGAGTGGAACCTGTCCTGTTCAACCTCTGTATGGTCTTGGCCTCCGTGCTGCAGCTCAATTTTAGGGTCTTGGCAATCTTCTTATAGCCTAGGCCATTTTTATGTAGAGCAATGATTCTTTTAGTCAGATCCTCAGAGAGTTCTTTGCCATGAGGTGCCATGTTGAACTTCCAGTGACCAGTATGAGAGAGTGAGAGCGATAACACCAAATTTAACACACCTGCTCCCCATTCACACCTGAGACCTTGTAACACTAACGAGTCACATGACACCAGGGAGGGAAAATGGCTAATTGAGCCCAATTTGGAAACTTTTACTTAGGGGTGTACTCACTTTTGTTGCCATCAGTTTAGACATTAATGGCTGTGTGTTGAGTTATTTTGAGGGGACAGCAAATTTACACTGTTATACAAGCTGTACACTCACTACTTTACATTGTAGCAAAGTGTCATTTCTTCAGTGTTGTCACATGAAAAGATAGAAGAAAATATTTACAAAAATGTGAGGGGTGTACTCACTTTTGTGAGATACTGTATATATACATACATAGTGCATATGGAAAGTATTCACAGCGCTTCACTTTTCCACATTTTGTTATGTTACAGCCTTATTCCAAAATGGATTAAATTCATTGTTTTCCTCAACATTCTACAAACAATACCCCATAATGACAACATGAAAGAAGTTTGTTTGAAATATTTGCAAATTTATTAAAAAATGAAAAAAATCCCATGTACAGTACATAAGTATTCACAGCCTTTGCCATGACAGTCAAAATTGAGCTCAGGTGCCTCCTGTTTCTACTGATCATCCTTCAGATGTTTCTACAACTTGATTGGAGTACACCTGTGGTAAATTCAGTTGATTGGACATGATTTGGAAAGGCACACACCTGTCTATATAAGGTCCCACAGGTAACAGTGCATGTCAGAGCACAAACCAAGCCATGAAGTCCAAGGAATTGTCTGTAGACCTCTGAGACAGGATTGTATGGAGGCACAGATCTGGGGAAGGGCACAGAATTTTTTTTTTGCAGCATTGAAGGTCCCAGTGAGCACAGTGGCCTCCATCATCCATAAATGGAAGAAGTTTGGAACCACCAGGACTCTTCCTAGAGCGGGTCCGTTGGCCAAACTGAGTGATCGGGGGAGAAGGGCCTTAGTCAGGGAGGTGACCAAGAACCCGATGGTCACTCTGACAGAACTCCAGCGTTTCTCTGTGTAGAGAGGAGAACCTTCCAGAAGAACAACCATCTCTGCAGCACCCCACCAATCAGGCCTTTATGGCAGAGTGGCCAGGCAAAAGCCACTCTAAAAGGCAGTAAAAAGGCACATGACAGCCCGCATGGAGTTTTCCAAAAGGCATCTGAAAGACTCTCAGACCATGAGAAACAAAATTCTCTGGTCCGAAGAAACAGATTCAACTCTTTGGCCTGAATGGCAAGTGTCATATCTGGCACTGCTCATCACCTGGCCAATACCATCCCTATAGTGAAGCATGGTGGTGGCAGCATAATGCTGTGGGGATGTTTTTCAGCGGCAGAAACTGGGAGACTAGTCAGGATCGAGGGAAAGATGAATGCAGCATCCTTTCATCAAGGATGAGACATCCTTGATGAAAACCTACTCCTGAGCACTCTGGACCTCAGACTGGGGCGAAGGTTCATCTTCCAACAGGACAACGACCCTAAGGACACAGCCAAGATACCAAAGGAGTGGCTACGGGGCAACCCTGTGACTGTCCTTGAGTGACCCAGCCAGAGCCCAGACTTGAACCCAATTGAAATTCCCCAAAAATAGGTGTGCCAAGCTTGTAGTATCATACTCAAAAAGACTTGAGGCTGTAATTGGTGCCAAAGGTGCTTCAATAAAGTATTGAGCAAAGGGTGTGAATACTTATCTACATGGGATTTTTTTTCGTCTTTTTCTTTTAATAAATTTACAAAGATTTTTAACAAACTTCTTTCATGTTGTCATTATGGAGTAATGTTTGTAGAATTTTGAGCAAAGCAATGATTTCATTCCATTTTGGAATAAGGCTGTAACCTAAAATGTGGAAAAAGTGAAGCCCTGTGAATACTTTCCGGATGCACTGTATATATATCATGTGTTCAGTATAATATAAAATTGGGTTTTGAAAGCTACACTTGTCTCTTCTGTACCGCAGCCTTCCACAAAGCCGGTCGCCAGGATGAAGCTGTCCGAGTGCTGGAGCAGCTTACCCATAATGCCGTAGTGGAAAGCAGGTTTAATGACGCTTCTTATTATTACTGGATGCTGTCCATGCAGTGTCTGGAAATTGCACAAGGTGCGTAGAAATTTTGTTGAAATGATTTGTTTACTAGAAATGTTGCCCTAAAATGATCTAATGTTAGCTGAAAAAGAGTAATATAAAGACATCCAATATATTATGATTTGTTTTTATTTATTTATTTTTTATCCACCTATCTAAGAAATATAATTAACCACTTCAGCCCCAGAAGATTTTACCCCCTTCCTGACCAGAGCACTTTTTGCGATTCGGCACTGCGTCGCTTTAACTGACGATTGCGCAGTCGATGCGACGTTGCGCCCAAACAATATTGATGTCCTTTTTTTCCCACAAATAGAGCTTTCTTTTGGTGGTATTTGATCACCTCTGCGGTTTTTTATTTTTTGTGCTATAAACAAAAAAAGACCGACAATTTTGAAAAAAAAGCATTATTGTTTACCTTTTGCTATAATAAATATCCCCCAAAAATATATAAAAAAACAAGTTTTTTCCTCAGTTTAGGCCGACATGTATTCTTCCACATATTTTTGTTTAAAAAAAAAATCGCAATAAGCGTATATTGATTGGTTTGCGCAAAAGTTATAGCGTCTACAAAATAGGGGATAGTTTTATGGCATTTTTATTATAAATTTTTCTATTAGTAATGGCGGCGATCTGCGATTTTTTTTTTTTTTTTTTTATCGTGACTGAGACATTATGGCGGACACATCGGACACTTTTGACACTATTTTGGGACCATTGTCATTTATACAGCGATCAGTGCTATAAAAATGCACTGATTACTGTGTAAATGACACTGGCAGGGAAGGGGTTAACCACTAGGGGGTGATGAAGGGGTTAAGTGTGTCCTAGGGAATTAATCTAACTGTAGGGGGGAGGGGCTACCTTGGACATGACAGCGATCACTGCTCCCGATGACAGGGAGAAGTAGATCTCTGTCATGACACAAGGCAGAATGGGGAAATGCCTTGTTTACATAGGCATCCCCCTGTTCTACCTCTCCACACCGCAATCACGGGCCGCCGGAGAACATCGAGTCCGAAAGGCGGAAAATTTAAAGGGCCATACCTTTTGCCTGCCTGTTCCATTCTGCCGACGTACATCTGTGTGCGGCGGTCAGCAATATGATCACCGCTCAGTTCTGTGGATGGGTCAGCTCCTGTCACTGCACGCTGAAATCTATACATTTTCTATTATGGTGTTATATACATTTTATTGATAGGAGTGCAGTGCTGTTCTGGTGACCACACAGGAAGAAGGGGAAAATCTGGTACACAAACAGAAACATGACGGGGGTTCTAGTCCTTGTCCACGCTATACACAATTGAAAATAGTTTGGCTACAAGCTTAGTAACTTACAAACTTAGAAAAAAACAAGCAAATACATTGCAATAACTTAAACCTGAACTCCAGGCAAACAGCTGAATACATATAATAAATACATACAGTTGTGTGAAAAAGTATTTGCCCCCTTTCTGATTTTTTTTTTTTTTTTTTTTGCATATTTGTCACACTTAAATGACTTGGATCATTAAACAAATTTTATTATTACACAAACATAACCCGAATAAATACAAATTGCAGTTTTTTCAATGATGGCTTCATTTATTAAGGCAAAAAAGGCTGTCCAAACCTGCCTGGCTTTATGTGAAAAAGTAATCGCCCCCTAAACCTAATAACTGGTTGTGCCACCCTTGGCGGCAACAACTGAAATGAAGAGTTTGCGATAACTGGCAAGGAGTCTTTCACATCGCTGTGGAGCAATTTTGGCCCACTCTTCTTTGCAGAATTGTTTTCATTCAGCCACATTGGAGGTTTCTTTTCAGCATGAACGGCCCGTGTGAGGTCATAATACAGCATCTCAATTGGATTTAAGTCCGGACTTTGACTAAGCCACTCCAAAACCAACATTTTACTTTGTTTGAACCATTTGGAGGTGGACTTGCTGTTGTGTTTCGGATCATTGTCCTGCTGCATAACCCAAATGCACTTGAGCTTGAGGTCAGGAACTGATGGCCGGACATTCTTCTTCAGGATTTTCTGGTAGAGCTCAGAATTCATGGTTCCATCAATTATGGTAAGTAGTCCAGGTCCTGAAGCTGCAAAGCAGCCCCAGACCATCACGCTACCACCACCATGTCTGACTGTTGGTAGGATGTTCTTGTTATGAAATGCTGGATTAGTTTTATGCCATAACGAGACGCACACCTCCCAAAAAGTAAAATTTTTGTCTCATCAGTCCACAGAATATTTGCCTAAAAGTCTTGGGGATGATCAAGATGTTGTTTGGTAAATGTGAGATGAGCCTTTGTGTTGTTTTTGGTCAGCAGCGGCTTTGGCCTTGGAACTCTCCCATGGATGCCATGTTTGCCCAGTCTCTTTCTTGTTGTTGAATCCATGAACACCTGAGGCAAGCGAGGCCTGCAGTTCTTTAGATGATGTTCTGGGTTCTTTTATGACCTCCTGGATGAGTCGTCGTCGTGCTCTTGGAGTCATTTTTGAAGGCCGGCCACTCCTGGGAAGGTTCACCACTGTTCCATGTTATCGCCATTTGTAGATAATGGCTCTCTCCGTGGTTCATTGGAGTTCCAAAGCCTTAGAAATGGCTTTGAAACTCTTCCTAGACCGATACATGCTTGTTTCTAATTTTGTTCTTGATTTTTTTTGTGGCATGATGTGTGGCTTTTTGTGATCTATTAGCGTGCTTCACTTTGTCAGACATCTTCTATTTATGTGATTTCTTGATTCAACAGGTCTGGCAGTAATCGGGCCTGGGTGTGGCAAGTGAAATTTAACTCGGCTTTCCAAAAAAATTGTGGTTAATCACAGTTCATTTCATGATTCAGCATGGGAGGGGGCAATTACTTTTTCACATAGGGCCAGGCAGGTTTGAACAGCTTTTTTCCCTTAATAAATGAAATAATAATTTTAAAAACTGCATCTTTGGATTTACTCGGGTTATCTTTGTGTAATCTTAAAATTTGTTTGATTATCTGAATCATTTAATTGTGATAAATATGCAAAAAAAAATAAAAAATCAGGAAGGGGCCAAATACTTTTTCACACAACTGTATATGGGAGCTGTCTTTTCTGCCAAAGGAATTGTTTTTTAATCCATCCACCCCTGAGATTTACTTCACATTTCTGCCGCACAGCGCAGCCCTGTTTGAAACCCACCCCACAACGGCGAGGCCGAATCTGACCATAACGTTCTCCCTCGGTGCTTTGCAGAGCGTCGGATAATGCCTCCGACGCTCTGCGCATGCGCTGTGTTGACGTCACGCCAGCTGATCAACATATCAGCTGGGGTGATGTTGTGCCCTGCGCATGCACAGACCCGTCTGAGGCACTATCCGACGGGGGGCATTATTTGATATTATGCAATAAGCAGCCGATGGGGGCGGGGGGTGTTTACATTCCGTGGTCGCAATGCTTCACTTCGCACCCACAGGAAAAAAATACCAAAACATAGCAATCTGTGGGCGGCAAGCCCATTGACCATGACCCATGTGGGGGAACGGGGAAGTGCTGTAAACGCCTCACGCAAGGCACATGTTTGTGCAGCGTTTATTGGGAAAAATGGGGTTAAGGAGGCAGCTGTTAATCACCTTCTGAAAAGCAATCTGAACACCAATCTCGCTTCAGAGGAGAGGCAGATTTAAACAGCACATCTAAATCCACCCATAGGGACATATTTATAGAGCAGTGAATCTGACATTCAGCAAACATTCTCTGCAGGTGAGCTTTGTAGGTCCATGCGTTTTTTTAAATGACAGCGATTGATTCTCCACCAGAGAATGTTTGGTGAAAGTCAACTTCACCATTTTGTAAATAAATAGTCCACTTAGTTGCAGTTACAAGGAATTGTACAGCACAAGCTTTGCACAAAATCTTTTTTTCTATTTGTGATCAGAGGCTTTGTAATGTCACTCTTTGACTTATCACACTGAATCCAAAATCTGCAGGCTATATAGGAAGCTGCATGTTGTGTTAATGATTCACTGTTGACTTCTTCCTGCAGATGAAGAGAAGAAACAGGAAGCCATGTTACAGAAGTTTCACTATTTCCAGCATCTGGCCGAGCTCTACCATGTCTACCACTCCATACAGAGATATACAGTTGAGTATCTGACTATGAAAAAAAAAAACAAAGGGGACCTATGACTGACCCAAAGCCCCCCAAATCCCTCATTTCCTTTTGCCATATTCTGCCCTTATTATGCATCAGAAGTTTCTATGTTTTTCAAAGATAATACAGTTCAATGGAAGAGGGGAAGAAAGGTTTTATATTAATGAACAGCTGCTTACCCAAGTCCCAGTGCAGCTAGAGCACAGGGCGTACCCAGAGGAGCCTCCCGCGGCAACTGGGGAGATTGACAAGGCAGGGGGCTGGAGTCTGGGTGGACTTTTCATGTCTGTCTACATATTCAATTTGTATGTTTTCTGTACTGTACCGAGATAGTCCACTTGCTCCTTTGCCTTTGGTGAACCTCGATAGGGGACCAGGTTCCCAAAAATCTCTATTCCACTAATTTTTAGTATTTTTAATTTTTTCATACTGTTATTAGTTTTTATACATATGGTTATCTATAGAGGCCACCCCTTTTGTTTTAATATGTATGATACAAGGAAATCATATCCCCCTTATGTATTTATTCATGGTGATCATATTCCTCTTTATGTATGATACAAGGAAATCGTATCCCCCCTTATGTATTAACACATAGTGATCATATCCCCCTTTAATCTCCTCTTCTCAAGAGAGAATACAGTAAATTTGGCTCCTCTAATCTTTCCTCATAGCTGAGCTCCTCCATGCCTCTTATCAGTTTGGTTGCTCTTCTCTGCACTTTCTCCAGTTCCCCGATATCCTTTTTGTGAACTGGTGCCCAAAACTGAACAACATATTC